>NW_028122983.1:0-191987 GCF_965194805.1 Balaenoptera borealis
TTAAAGCACAGGAAAAGCGGCAAAACCTCGACCATGATGCCCTTGGCCAAAAAGGGCGTATGCGTTTTTTCCTGAATATATTCAGGAAAAAACGCATACGCCCTTTTTGGCCAACCAAGCAACCTGGAAAGGCAAATCAGCGCTACAAAGAAGTCTCGCTTCCCATCGGTCAAAAGGGCCATGCTGAATAAAGTGTCAAAACCAGAAATGCAGGACAGGCCATGGAGAAACGGGAGCCTTGCTACGCTGATGGGCGGGATGTAAATTGCCAACAGCCACTCTGGAGAAGTGTACGGTGTGTCCTGAAACATCTAAAAAACTCAGCTTAGAGAGCATAGGGCACTTCCACTCATGGGCGTATAAATTGGGAAAACTAAAAATCAGCAAGACACAGGCACCCCAAAGTTTAGGGCTGCTCTGTTGACAAGAACCTCCACTTCATTACACCTTAAATATCCCAGGAAAGAGAAAAATGGATAAAGAAGTTGTGGTCCTTATGTACAATGGAATATCACTCAGGCATGAAATCAACATCATAAGGCTAGTAGCAGCATGATGAGAAGATTTAGGTACGACGATTCTAAGTGAAATAAGTCACACAGAAAAAGGCACTTATCATAAGATATCACTTATAGAGGGAATGTAAAAACCGCTACACTTGAACTGAATTACAAAACAGAACAGCGTCACACGTTTAGAAAACACACTATGGCTGCTTAACGGGAAAGGTGAGGTGGGTTGATGCATAAAACAAGGGTTTCAAATTAGCTCAGATACTGTTCCATAAACCCAATATGTAACAGACAAGACCTACTCCTTGCTCAGTGAACTGGATTCAACACCCCCTGTTCACCGCGCAAGAATATATCTGACTAGTAAGACTCTTAAAACCAATGTATTGATATCTCTCTGTAAGTGAGTCAAGTGGGTGTAAAGCGGCATAAACACAGCAGTGAAAAGCAGCTAAACCCCATTATAAAAATCAATTACTTTTAAAAACCCGTGAAACAAAGACAGTGAAAGAGAGAGAAATTCATACAGAATTCGTTCAGGGGCTAGGATGCCACCTTTATTGACCATCTCTAGACCCACAGCTGATTGAGACATAAGGGTGGACACTCTTCGGGCTGAGAGGTTTGGTGAGGTTGGGTGAGCAAACGCAGACCCTTTAAAGTAATACTGCGTGGTACCCATCCCATGGGTCCAAAATCTCCAGGTTCAAGGGCATCTTTCTACATCGAACACATGCATGAGAAACCCAGAAGACGGTACACCGTGTGATCGGGAAAGGTTTCTAAAACGCACCTCATTTCTCATCTCCTTGTGCTCGGGCTCGCCATTACAGCCGCTTTACTAGCAATCTCCCTCCTTGGAGAATCAGCACCTTTAACCTCCTGTTCCGTACAGGTTGCAAATTTGTCCTGAGGATGAACGGGAAGAGGGGGAACCAATGAGAGACTAGGTCTAGGTGTGGGGACAGGCACAGGTCACTCTATTTTCCCATCAGGAAGAAGAATTAACCACAGGCTCAGCCTGCCGCCCGGAACCACAATAGGGCCTGAAGCAATCCTGCGCTTTTGGGGCCAGCTCCCAAGAAAGCGAGTTGAAAAATGGAGCTCAGGGGCACTGCAATTCACAAACCTGCAGAGTTAGAAACGATAACTCTCGTCCACAAATATATTGAGGGAAGGCAACGAAGAGGATTTGAAAGCAAGGCAGAATTGCAGGAAACAGATTTCAGGAGGTAGATTCCAATCGCCTTTAAAGCACAGGAAAAGCGGCAAAACCTCGACCATGATGCCCTTGGCCAAAAAGGGCGTATGCGTTTTTTCCTGAATATATTCAGGAAAAAACGCATACGCCCTTTTTGGCCAACCAAGCAACCTGGAAAGGCAAATCAGTGCTACAAAGAAGTCTCGCTTCCCATCGGTCAAAAGGGCCATGCTGAATAAAGTGTCAAAACCAGAAATGCAGGACAGGCCATGGAGAAACGGGAGCCTTGCTACGCTGATGGGCGGCATGTAAATTGCCAACAGCCACTCTGGAGAAGTGTACGGTGTGTCCTGAAACATCTAAAAAACTCAGCTTAGAGAGCATAGGGCACTTCCACTCATGGGCGTATAAATTGGGAAAACTAAAAATCAGCAAGACACAGGCACCCCAAAGTTTAGGGCTGCTCTGTTGACAAGAACCTCCACTTCATTACACCTTAAATATCCCAGGAAAGAGAAAAATGGATAAAGAAGTTGTGGTCCTTATGTACAATGGAATATCACTCAGGCATGAAATCAACGTCATAAGGCTAGTAGCAGCATGATGAGTGGATTTAGGTACGACGATTCTAAGTGAAATAAGTCACACAGAAAGACACTTATCGTAAGATATCACTTATAGAGGGAATGTAAAAACCGCTACACTTGAACTGAATTACAAAACAGAACAGAGTCCCACGTTTAGAAAACACACTATGGCTGCTTAACGGGAACGGTGAGGTGGGGTGACGCATAAAACAAGGGTTTCAAATTAGCTCAGATAGCTTTCCATAAACCCAATATGTAATAGATAAGACCTACTCCTTGCTCAGTGAACTGGACGCAAAAACCCCCTATTCACCGCCCAAGAATATATCTGACTAGGAAGAATCTTCAAAGCTATGTATTGATATCTCTCTGTAAGTGAGTCAAGTGGGTGGAAAGCAACATAAAAACAGCAGTGAAAAGCAGCTAAACCCCATTATAAAAATCAATTACTTTTAAAAACCTGTGAAACAAAGACAGTGAAAGAGAGAGAAATTCTTACAAAATTCGTTCAGAGGCTGTGATGCCACCTGGATTGACCATCTCTAGACCCACAGCTGATTGAGACATAAGGGTGGACACTCTTGGGGCTGAGAGGTTTGGTGAGGTTGGGTGAGCAAACGCAGACCCTTTAAAGTAATAATGCGTGGTACCCATCCCATAGGTCCCAAATCTCCAGCTTCAAGGGCATCTTCCTACATCGAAAACATGCATGAGAAACCCAGAAGATGGTACACCATGTGATCGGGAAAGATTTCTAAAACGCACCTCATTTCTCATCTCCTTGTGCTCGGGTTCGCCATTCCAGCCGCTTTACTAGCAATCTCCCTCCTTGGAGAATGAGCACCTTTAACCTCCTGTTCCGTACAGGTTGCAATTTGTCCTGAGGATGAACGGGAAGAGGGGGAACCAATGAGAGACTAGGTCTAGGTGTGGGGACAGGCACAGGTCACTCTATTTTCCCATCAGGAAGAAGAATTAAGCACAGGCTCAGCCTGCCGCCCGGAACCAGAATAGGGCCTGAAGTAATCCTGCGCTTTTGGGGCCAGCTCCCAAGAAAGCGAGTTGAAAAATGGAGCTAAGGGGCACTGCAATTCAAAAACCTGCAGAGTTAGAAATGATAACTCTCGTCCACAAATATATTGAGGGAAGGCAACGAAGAGGATTTGAAAGCAAGGCAGAATTGCAGGAAACAGATTTCAGGAGGTAGATTCCAATCGCCTTTAAAGCACAGGAAAAGCGGCAAAACCTCGACCATGATGCCCTTGGCCAAAAAGGGCGTATGCGTTTTTTCCTGAATATATTCAGGAAAAAACGCATACGCCCTTTTTGGCCAACCAAGCAACCTGGAAAGGCAAATCAGCGCTACAAAGAAGTCTCGCTTCCCATCGGTCAAAAGGGCCATGCTGAATAAAGTGTCAAAACCAGAAATGCAGGACAGGCCATGGAGAAACGGGAGCCTTGCTACGCTGATGGGCGGGATGTAAATTGCCAACAGCCACTCTGGAGAAGTGTACGGTGTGTCCTGAAACATCTAAAAAACTCAGCTTAGAGAGCATAGGGCACTTCCACTCATGGGCGTATAAATTGGGAAAACTAAAAATCAGCAAGACACAGGCACCCCAAAGTTTAGGGCTGCTCTGTTGACAAGAACCTCCACTTCATTACACCTTAAATATCCCAGGAAAGAGAAAAATGGATAAAGAAGTTGTGGTCCTTATGTACAATGGAATATCACTGAGGCATGAAATCAACGTCATAAGGCTAGTAGCAGCATGATGAGTGGATTTAGGTACGACGATTCTAAGTGAAATAAGTCACACAGAAAGACACTTATCGTAAGATATCACCTATAGAGGGAATGTAAAAACCGCTACACTTGAACTGAATTACAAAACAGAACAGAGTCCCAAGTTTAGAAAACACACTATGGCTGCTTAACGGGAACGGTGAGGTGGGGTGACGCATAAAACAAGGGTTTCAAATTAGCTCAGATAGCTTTCCATAAACCCAATATGTAATAGACAAGACCTACTCCTTGCTCAGTGAACTGGACGCAAAAACCCCCTATTCACCGCCCAAGAATATATCTGACTAGGAAGAATCTTCAAAGCTATGTATTGATATCTCTCTGTAAGTGAGTCAAGTGGGTGGAAAGCACCATAAAAACAGCAGTGAAAAGCAGCTAAACCCCATTATAAAAATCAATTACTTTTAAAAACCCGTGAAACAAAGACAGTGAAAGAGAGAGAAATTCTTACAAAATTCGTTCAGGGGCTGGGATGCCACCTGGATTGACCATATCTAGACCCACAGCTGATTGAGACATAAGGGTGGACACTCTTGGGGCTGAGAGGTTTGGTGAGGTTGGGTGAGCAAACGCAGACCCTTTAAAGTAATACTGCGTGGTACCCATCCCATAGGTCCCAAATCTCCAGCTTCAAGGGCATCTTCCTACATCGAAAACATGCATGAGAAACCCAGAAGATGGTACACCATGTGATCGGGAAAGATTTCTAAAACGCACCTCATTTCTCATCTCCTTGTGCTCGGGTTCGCCATTCCAGCCGCTTTACTAGCAATCTCCCTCCTTGGAGAATGAGCACCTTTAACCTCCTGTTCCGTACAGGTTGCAATTTGTCCTGAGGATGAACGGGAAGAGGGGGAACCAATGAGAGACTAGGTCTAGGTGTGGGGACAGGCACAGGTCACTCTATTTTCCCATCAGGAAGAAGAATTAACCACAGGCTCAGCCTGCCGCCCGGAACCACAATAGGGCCTGAAGCAATCCTGCGCTTTTGGGGCCAGCTCCCAAGAAAGCGAGTTGAAAAATGGAGCTCAGGGGCACTGCAATTCACAAACCTGCAGAGTTAGAAATGATAACTCTCGTCCACAAATATATTGAGGGAAGGCAACGAAGAGGATTTGAAAGCAAGGCAGAATTGCAGGAAACAGATTTCAGGAGGTAGATTCCAATCGCCTTTAAAGCACAGGAAAAGCAGCAAAACCTCGACCATGATGCCCTTGGCCAAAAAGGGCGTATGCGTTTTTTCCTGAATATATTCAGGAAAAAACGCATACGCCCTTTTTGGCCAACCAAGCAACCTGGAAAGGCAAATCAGCGCTACAAAGAAGTCTCGCTTCCCATCGGTCAAAAGGGCCATGCTGAATAAAGTGTCAAAACCAGAAATGCAGGACAGGCCATGGAGAAACGGGAGCCTTGCTACGCTGATGGGCGGGATGTAAATTGCCAACAGCCACTCTGGAGAAGTGTACGGTGTGTCCTGAAACCTCTAAAAAACTCAGCATAGAGAGCATAGGGCACTTCCACTCATGGGCGTATAAATTGGGAAAACTAAAAATCAGCAAGACACAGGCACCCCAAAGTTTAGGGCTGCTCTGTTGACAAGAACCTCCACTTCATTACACCTTAAATATCCCAGGAAAGAGAAAAATGGATAAAGAAGTTGTGGTCCTTATGTACAATGGAATATCACTCAGGCATGAAATCAACATCATAAGGCTAGTAGCAGCATGATGAGAAGATTTAGGTACGACGATTCTAAGTGAAATAAGTCACACAGAAAAAGGCACTTATCATAAGATATCACTTATAGAGGGAATGTAAAAACCGCTACACTTGAACTGAATTACAAAACAGAACAGCGTCACACGTTTAGAAAACACACTATGGCTGCTTAACGGGAAAGGTGAGGTGGGGTGATGCATAAAACAAGGGTTTCAAATTAGCTCAGATACTGTTCCATAAACCCAATATGTAACAGACAAGACCTACTCCTTGCTCAGTGAACTGGATTCAACACCCCCTGTTCACCGCCCAAGAATATATCTGACTAGTAAGACTCTTAAAACCAATGTATTGATATCTCTCTGTAAGTGAGTCAAGTGGGTGTAAAGCGGCATAAACACAGCAGTGAAAAGCAGCTAAACCCCATTATAAAAATCAATTACTTTTAAAAACCCGTGAAACAAAGACAGTGAAAGAGAGAGAAATTCATACAGAATTCGTTCAGGGGCTAGGATGCCACCTTTATTGGCCATCTCTAGACCCACAGCTGATTGAGACATAAGGGTGGACACTCTTCGGGCTGAGAGGTTTGGTGAGGTTGGGTGAGCAAACGCAGACCCTTTAAAGTAATACTGCGTGGTACCCATCCCATGGGTCCAAAATCTCCAGGTTCAAGGGCATCTTCCTACATCGAAAACATGCATGAGAAACCCAGAAGACGGTACACCGTGTGATCGGGAAAGGTTTCTAAAACGCACCTCATTTCTCATCTCCTTGTGCTCGGGCTCGCCATTACAGCCGCTTTACTAGCAATCTCCCTCCTTGGAGAATCAGCACCTTTAACCTCCTGTTCCGTACAGGTTGCAAATTTGTGCTGAGGATGAACGGGAAGAGGGGGAACCAATGAGAGACTAGGTCTAGGTGTGGGGACAGGCACAGGTCACTCTATTTTCCCATCAGGAAGAAGAATTAACCACAGGCTCAGCCTGCCGCCCGGAACCACAATAGGGCCTGAAGCAATCCTGCGCTTTTGCGGCCAGCTCCCAAGAAAGTGAGTTGAAAAATGGAGCTCAGGGGCACTGCAATTCACAAACCTGCAGAGTTAGAAACGATAACTCTCGTCCACAAATATATTGAGGGAAGGCAACGAAGAGGATTTGAAAGCAAGGCAGAATTGCAGGAAACAGATTTCAGGAGGTAGATTCGAATCGCCTTTAAAGCACACGAAAAGCGGCAAAACCCCGACCATGATGCCCTTGGCCAAAAAGGGCGTATGCGTTTTTTTCTGAATATATTCAGGAAAAAACGCATACGCCCTTTTTGGCCAACCAAGCAACCTGGAAAGGCAAATCAGCGCTACAAAGAAGTCTCGCTTCCCATCGGTCAAAAGGGCCATGCTGAATAAAGTGTCAAAACCAGAAATGCAGGACAGGCTATGGAGAAACGGGAGCCTTGCTACGCTGATGGGCGGGATGTAAAGTGCCAACAGCCACTCTGGAGAAGTGTACGGTGTGTCCTGAAACATCTAAAAAACTCAGCTTAGAGAGCATAGGGCACTTCCACTCATGGGCGTATAAATTGGGAAAACTAAAAATCAGCAAGACACAGGCACCCCAAAGTTTAGGGCTGCTCTGTTGACAAGAACCTCCACTTCATTACACCTTAAATATCCCAGGAAAGAGAAAAATGGATAAAGAAGTTGTGGTCCTTATGTACAATGGAATATCACTCAGGCATGAAATCAACGTCATAAGGCTAGTAGCAGCATGATGAGTGGATTTAGGTACGACGATTCTAAGTGAAATAAGTCACACAGAAAGACACTTATCGTAAGATATCACTTATAGAGGGAATGTAAAAACCGCTACACTTGAACTGAATTACAAAACAGAACAGAGTCCCACGTTTAGAAAACACACTATGGCTGCTTAACGGGAACGGTGAGGTGGGGTGACGCATAAAACAAGGGTTTCAAATTAGCTCAGATAGCTTTCCATAAACCCAATATGTAATAGACAAGACCTACTCCTTGCTCAGTGAACTGGACGCAAAAACCCCCTATTCACCGCCCAAGAATATATCTGACTAGGAAGAATCTTCAAAGCTATGTATTGATATCTCTCTGTAAGTGAGTCAAGTGGGTGGAAAGCACCATAAAAACAGCAGTGAAAAGCAGCTAAACCCCATTATAAAAATCAATTACTTTTAAAAACCCGTGAAACAAAGACAGTGAAAGAGAGAGAAATTCTTACAAAATTCGTTCAGGGGCTGGGATGCCACCTGGATTGACCATATCTAGACCCACAGCTGATTGAGACATAAGGGTGGACACTCTTGGGGCTGAGAGGTTTGGTGAGGTTGGGTGAGCAAACGCAGACCCTTTAAAGTAATACTGCGTGGTACCCATCCCATAGGTCCCAAATCTCCAGCTTCAAGGGCATCTTCCTACATCGAAAACATGCATGAGAAACCCAGAAGATGGTACACCATGTGATCGGGAAAGATTTCTAAAACGCACCTCATTTCTCATCTCCTTGTGCTCGGGTTCGCCATTCCAGCCGCTTTACTAGCAATCTCCCTCCTTGGAGAATGAGCACCTTTAACCTCCTGTTCCGTACAGGTTGCAATTTGTCCTGAGGATGAACGGGAAGAGGGGGAACCAATGAGAGACTAGGTCTAGGTGTGGGGACAGGCACAGGTCACTCTATTTTCCCATCAGGAAGAAGAATTAACCACAGGCTCAGCCTGACGCCCGGAACCAGAATAGGGCCTGAAGCAATCCTGTGCTTTTGGGGCCAGCTCCCAAGAAAGCGAGTTGAAATATGGAGCTAAGGGGCACTGCAATTCACAAACCTGCAGAGTTAGAAATGATAACTCTCGTCCACAAATATATTGAGGGAAGGCAACGAGGAGGATTTGAAAGCAAGGCAGAATTGCAGGAAACAGATTTCAGGAGGTAGATTCCAATCGCCTTTAAAGCACAGGAAAAGCGGCAAAACCTCGACCATGATGCCCTTGGCCAAAAAGGGCGTATGCGTTTTTTCCTGAATATATTCAGGAAAAAACGCATACGCCCTTTTTGGCCAACCAAGCAACCTGGAAAGGCAAATCAGCGCTACAAAGAAGTCTCGCTTCCCATCGGTCAAAAGGGCCATGCTGAATAAAGTGTCAAAACCAGAAATGCAGGACAGGCCATGGAGAAACGGGAGCCTTGCTACGCTGATGGGCGGGATGTAAATTGCCAACAGCCACTCTGGAGACGTGTACGGTGTGTCCTGAAACATCTAAAACACTCAGCTTAGAGAGCATAGGGCACTACCACTCATGGGCATATAAATTGGGAAAACTAAAAATCAGCAAGACACAGGCACCCCAAAGTTTAGGGCTGCTCTGTTGACAAGAACCTCCACTTCATTACACCTTAAATATCCCAGGAAAGAGAAAAATGTATAAAGAAGTTGTGGTCCTTATGTACAATGGAATATCACTCAGGCATGAAATCAACATCATAAGGCTAGTAGCAGCATGATGAGAAGATTTAGGTACGACGATTCTAAGTGAAATAAGTCACACAGAAAAAGGCACTTATCATAAGATATCACTTATAGAGGGAATGTAAAAACCGCTACACTTGAACTGAATTACAAAACAGAACAGCGTCACACGTTTAGAAAACACACTATGGCTGCTTAACGAGAAAGGTGAGGTGGGGTGATGCATAAAACAAGGGTTTCAAATTAGCTCAGATACTGTTCCATAAACCCAATATGTAACAGACAAGACCTACTCCTTCCTCAGTGAACTGGATTCAACACCCCCTGTTCACCGCCCAAGAATATATCTGACTAGTAAGACTCTTAAAACCAATGTATTGATATCTCTCTGTAAGTGAGTCAAGTGGGTGTAAAGCGGCATAAACACAGCAGTGAAAAGCAGCTAAACCCCATTATAAAAATCAATTACTTTTAAAAACCCGTGAAACAAAGACAGTGAAAGAGAGAGAAATTCATACAGAATTCGTTCAGGGGCTAGGATGCCACCTTTATTGGCCATCTCTAGACCCACAGCTGATTGAGACATAAGGGTGGACACTCTTCGGGCTGAGAGGTTTGGTGAGGTTGGGTGAGCAAACGCAGACCCTTTAAAGTAATACTGCGTGGTACCCATCCCATGGGTCCAAAATCTCCAGGTTCAAGGGCATCTTTCTACATCGAACACATGCATGAGAAACCCAGAAGACGGTAAACCGTGTGATCGGGAAAGGTTTCTAAAACGCACCTCATTTCTCATCTCCTTGTGCTCGGGCTCGCCATTACAGCCGCTTTACTAGCAATCTCCCTCCTTGGAGAATCAGCACCTTTAACCTCCTGTTCCGTACAGGTTGCAAATTTGTCCTGAGGATGAACGGGAAGAGGGGGAACCAATGAGAGACTAGGTCTAGGTGTGGGGACAGGCACAGGTCACTCTATTTTCCCATCAGGAAGAAGAATTAACCACAGGCTCAGCCTGCCGCCCGGAACCACAATAGGGCCTGAAGCAATCCTGCGCTTTTGGGGCCAGCTCCCAAGAAAGCGAGTTGAAAAATGGAGCTCAGGGGCACTGCAATTCACAAACCTGCAGAGTTAGAAACGATAACTCTCGTCCACAAATATATTGAGGGAAGGCAACGAAGAGGATTTGAAAGCAAGGCAGAATTGCAGGAAACAGATTTCAGGAGGTAGATTCCAATCGCCTTTAAAGCACAGGAAAAGCGGCAAAACCTCGACCATGATGCCCTTGGCCAAAAAGGGCGTATGCGTTTTTTCCTGAATATATTCAGGAAAAAACGCATACGCCCTTTTTGGCCAACCAAGCAACCTGGAAAGGCAAATCAGTGCTACAAAGAAGTCTCGCTTCCCATCGGTCAAAAGGGCCATGCTGAATAAAGTGTCAAAACCAGAAATGCAGGACAGGCCATGGAGAAACGGGAGCCTTGCTACGCTGATGGGCGGCATGTAAATTGCCAACAGCCACTCTGGAGAAGTGTACGGTGTGTCCTGAAACATCTAAAAAACTCAGCTTAGAGAGCATAGGGCACTTCCACTCATGGGCGTATAAATTGGGAAAACTAAAAATCAGCAAGACACAGGCACCCCAAAGTTTAGGGCTGCTCTGTTGACAAGAACCTCCACTTCATTACACCTTAAATATCCCAGGAAAGAGAAAAATGGATAAAGAAGTTGTGGTCCTTATGTACAATGGAATATCACTCAGGCATGAAATCAACGTCATAAGGCTAGTAGCAGCATGATGAGTGGATTTAGGTACGACGATTCTAAGTGAAATAAGTCACACAGAAAGACACTTATCGTAAGATATCACTTATAGAGGGAATGTAAAAACCGCTACACTTGAACTGAATTACAAAACAGAACAGAGTCCCACGTTTAGAAAACACACTATGGCTGCTTAACGGGAACGGTGAGGTGGGGTGACGCATAAAACAAGGGTTTCAAATTAGCTCAGATAGCTTTCCATAAACCCAATATGTAATAGACAAGACCTACTCCTTGCTCAGTGAACTGGACGCAAAAACCCCCTATTCACCGCCCAAGAATATATCTGACTAGGAAGAATCTTCAAAGCTATGTATTGATATCTCTCTGTAAGTGAGTCAAGTGGGTGGAAAGCACCATAAAAACAGCAGTGAAAAGCAGCTAAACCCCATTATAAAAATCAATTACTTTTAAAAACCCGTGAAACAAAGACAGTGAAAGAGAGAGAAATTCTTACAAAATTCGTTCAGAGGCTGTGATGCCACCTGGATTGACCATATCTAGACCCACAGCTGATTGAGACATAAGGGTGGACACTCTTGGGGCTGAGAGGTTTGGTGAGGTTGGGTGAGCAAACGCAGACCCTTTAAAGTAATACTGCGTGGTACCCATCCCATAGGTCCCAAATCTCCAGCTTCAAGGGCATCTTCCTACATCGAAAACATGCATGAGAAACCCAGAAGATGGTACACCATGTGATCGGGAAAGATTTCTAAAACGCACCTCATTTCTCATCTCCTTGTGCTCGGGTTCGCCATTCCAGCCGCTTTACTAGCAATCTCCTTCCTTGGAGAATGAGCACCTTTAACCTCCTGTTCTGTACAGGTTGCAATTTGTCCTGAGGATGAACGGGAAGAGGGGGAACCAATGAGAGACTAGGTCTAGGTGTGGGGACAGGCACAGGTCACTCTATTTTCCCATCAGGAAGAAGAATTAAGCACAGGCTCAGCCTGCCGCCCGGAACCAGAATAGGGCCTGAAGTAATCCTGCGCTTTTGGGGCCAGCTCCCAAGAAAGCGAGTTGAAAAATGGAGCTAAGGGGCACTGCAATTCAAAAACCTGCAGAGTTAGAAATGATAACTCTCGTCCACAAATATATTGAGGGAAGGCAACGAAGAGGATTTGAAAGCAAGGCAGAATTGCAGGAAACAGATTTCAGGAGGTAGATTCCAATCGCCTTTAAAGCACAGGAAAAGCAGCAAAACCTCGACCATGATGCCCTTGGCCAAAAAGGGCGTATGCGTTTTTTCCTGAATATATTCAGGAAAAAACGCATACGCCCTTTTTGGCCAACCAAGCAACCTGGAAAGGCAAATCAGCGCTACAAAGAAGTCTCGCTTCCCATCGGTCAAAAGGGCCATGCTGAATAAAGTGTCAAAACCAGAAATGCAGGACAGGCCATGGAGAAACGGGAGCCTTGCTACGCTGATGGGCGGGATGTAAATTGCCAACAGCCACTCTGGAGAAGTGTACGGTGTGTCCTGAAACATCTAAAAAACTCAGCTTAGAGAGCATAGGGCACTTCCACTCATGGGCGTATAAATTGGGAAAACTAAAAATCAGCAAGACACAGGCACCCCAAAGTTTAGGGCTGCTCTGTTGACAAGAACCTCCACTTCATTACACCTTAAATATCCCAGGAAAGAGAAAAATGGATAAAGAAGTTGTGGTCCTTATGTACAATGGAATATCACTGAGGCATGAAATCAACGTCATAAGGCTAGTAGCAGCATGATGAGTGGATTTAGGTACGACGATTCTAAGTGAAATAAGTCACACAGAAAGACACTTATCGTAAGATATCACCTATAGAGGGAATGTAAAAACCGCTACACTTGAACTGAATTACAAAACAGAACAGAGTCCCAAGTTTAGAAAACACACTATGGCTGCTTAACGGGAACGGTGAGGTGGGGTGACGCATAAAACAAGGGTTTCAAATTAGCTCAGATAGCTTTCCATAAACCCAATATGTAATAGACAAGACCTACTCCTTGCTCAGTGAACTGGACGCAAAAACCCCCTATTCACCGCCCAAGAATATATCTGACTAGGAAGAATCTTCAAAGCTATGTATTGATATCTCTCTGTAAGTGAGTCAAGTGGGTGGAAAGCACCATAAAAACAGCAGTGAAAAGCAGCTAAACCCCATTATAAAAATCAATTACTTTTAAAAACCCGTGAAACAAAGACAGTGAAAGAGAGAGAAATTCTTACAAAATTCGTTCAGGGGCTGGGATGCCACCTGGATTGACCATATCTAGACCCACAGCTGATTGAGACATAAGGGTGGACACTCTTGGGGCTGAGAGGTTTGGTGAGGTTGGGTGAGCAAACGCAGACCCTTTAAAGTAATACTGCGTGGTACCCATCCCATAGGTCCCAAATCTCCAGCTTCAAGGGCATCTTCCTACATCGAAAACATGCATGAGAAACCCAGAAGATGGTACACCATGTGATCGGGAAAGATTTCTAAAACGCACCTCATTTCTCATCTCCTTGTGCTCGGGTTCGCCATTCCAGCCGCTTTACTAGCAATCTCCCTCCTTGGAGAATGAGCACCTTTAACCTCCTGTTCCGTACAGGTTGCAATTTGTCCTGAGGATGAACGGGAAGAGGGGGAACCAATGAGAGACTAGGTCTAGGTGTGGGGACAGGCACAGGTCACTCTATTTTCCCATCAGGAAGAAGAATTAACCACAGGCTCAGCCTGCCGCCCGGAACCACAATAGGGCCTGAAGCAATCCTGCGCTTTTGGGGCCAGCTCCCAAGAAAGCGAGTTGAAAAATGGAGCTCAGGGGCACTGCAATTCACAAACCTGCAGAGTTAGAAATGATAACTCTCGTCCACAAATATATTGAGGGAAGGCAACGAAGAGGATTTGAAAGCAAGGCAGAATTGCAGGAAACAGATTTCAGGAGGTAGATTCCAATCGCCTTTAAAGCACAGGAAAAGCAGCAAAACCTCGACCATGATGCCCTTGGCCAAAAAGGGCGTATGCGTTTTTTCCTGAATATATTCAGGAAAAAACGCATACGCCCTTTTTGGCCAACCAAGCAACCTGGAAAGGCAAATCAGCGCTACAAAGAAGTCTCGCTTCCCATCGGTCAAAAGGGCCATGCTGAATAAAGTGTCAAAACCAGAAATGCAGGACAGGCCATGGAGAAACGGGAGCCTTGCTACGCTGATGGGCGGGATGTAAATTGCCAACAGCCACTCTGGAGACGTGTACGGTGTGTCCTGAAACATCTAAAACACTCAGCTTAGAGAGCATAGGGCACTACCACTCATGGGCATATAAATTGGGAAAACTAAAAATCAGCAAGACACAGGCACCCCAAAGTTTAGGGCTGCTCTGTTGACAAGAACCTCCACTTCATTACACCTTAAATATCCCAGGAAAGAGAAAAATGTATAAAGAAGTTGTGGTCCTTATGTACAATGGAATATCACTCAGGCATGAAATCAACATCATAAGGCTAGTAGCAGCATGATGAGAAGATTTAGGTACGACGATTCTAAGTGAAATAAGTCACACAGAAAAAGGCACTTATCATAAGATATCACTTATAGAGGGAATGTAAAAACCGCTACACTTGAACTGAATTACAAAACAGAACAGCGTCACACGTTTAGAAAACACACTATGGCTGCTTAACGAGAAAGGTGAGGTGGGGTGATGCATAAAACAAGGGTTTCAAATTAGCTCAGATACTGTTCCATAAACCCAATATGTAACAGACAAGACCTACTCCTTCCTCAGTGAACTGGATTCAACACCCCCTGTTCACCGCCCAAGAATATATCTGACTAGTAAGACTCTTAAAACCAATGTATTGATATCTCTCTGTAAGTGAGTCAAGTGGGTGTAAAGCGGCATAAACACAGCAGTGAAAAGCAGCTAAACCCCATTATAAAAATCAATTACTTTTAAAAACCCGTGAAACAAAGACAGTGAAAGAGAGAGAAATTCATACAGAATTCGTTCAGGGGCTAGGATGCCACCTTTATTGGCCATCTCTAGACCCACAGCTGATTGAGACATAAGGGTGGACACTCTTCGGGCTGAGAGGTTTGGTGAGGTTGGGTGAGCAAACGCAGACCCTTTAAAGTAATACTGCGTGGTACCCATCCCATGGGTCCAAAATCTCCAGGTTCAAGGGCATCTTTCTACATCGAACACATGCATGAGAAACCCAGAAGACGGTAAACCGTGTGATCGGGAAAGGTTTCTAAAACGCACCTCATTTCTCATCTCCTTGTGCTCGGGCTCGCCATTACAGCCGCTTTACTAGCAATCTCCCTCCTTGGAGAATCAGCACCTTTAACCTCCTGTTCCGTACAGGTTGCAAATTTGTCCTGAGGATGAACGGGAAGAGGGGGAACCAATGAGAGACTAGGTCTAGGTGTGGGGACAGGCACAGGTCACTCTATTTTCCCATCAGGAAGAAGAATTAACCACAGGCTCAGCCTGCCGCCCGGAACCACAATAGGGCCTGAAGCAATCCTGCGCTTTTGGGGCCAGCTCCCAAGAAAGCGAGTTGAAAAATGGAGCTCAGGGGCACTGCAATTCACAAACCTGCAGAGTTAGAAACGATAACTCTCGTCCACAAATATATTGAGGGAAGGCAACGAAGAGGATTTGAAAGCAAGGCAGAATTGCAGGAAACAGATTTCAGGAGGTAGATTCCAATCGCCTTTAAAGCACAGGAAAAGCGGCAAAACCTCGACCATGATGCCCTTGGCCAAAAAGGGCGTATGCGTTTTTTCCTGAATATATTCAGGAAAAAACGCATACGCCCTTTTTGGCCAACCAAGCAACCTGGAAAGGCAAATCAGTGCTACAAAGAAGTCTCGCTTCCCATCGGTCAAAAGGGCCATGCTGAATAAAGTGTCAAAACCAGAAATGCAGGACAGGCCATGGAGAAACGGGAGCCTTGCTACGCTGATGGGCGGCATGTAAATTGCCAACAGCCACTCTGGAGAAGTGTACGGTGTGTCCTGAAACATCTAAAAAACTCAGCTTAGAGAGCATAGGGCACTTCCACTCATGGGCGTATAAATTGGGAAAACTAAAAATCAGCAAGACACAGGCACCCCAAAGTTTAGGGCTGCTCTGTTGACAAGAACCTCCACTTCATTACACCTTAAATATCCCAGGAAAGAGAAAAATGGATAAAGAAGTTGTGGTCCTTATGTACAATGGAATATCACTCAGGCATGAAATCAACGTCATAAGGCTAGTAGCAGCATGATGAGTGGATTTAGGTACGACGATTCTAAGTGAAATAAGTCACACAGAAAGACACTTATCGTAAGATATCACTTATAGAGGGAATGTAAAAACCGCTACACTTGAACTGAATTACAAAACAGAACAGAGTCCCACGTTTAGAAAACACACTATGGCTGCTTAACGGGAACGGTGAGGTGGGGTGACGCATAAAACAAGGGTTTCAAATTAGCTCAGATAGCTTTCCATAAACCCAATATGTAATAGACAAGACCTACTCCTTGCTCAGTGAACTGGACGCAAAAACCCCCTATTCACCGCCCAAGAATATATCTGACTAGGAAGAATCTTCAAAGCTATGTATTGATATCTCTCTGTAAGTGAGTCAAGTGGGTGGAAAGCACCATAAAAACAGCAGTGAAAAGCAGCTAAACCCCATTATAAAAATCAATTACTTTTAAAAACCCGTGAAACAAAGACAGTGAAAGAGAGAGAAATTCTTACAAAATTCGTTCAGAGGCTGTGATGCCACCTGGATTGACCATATCTAGACCCACAGCTGATTGAGACATAAGGGTGGACACTCTTGGGGCTGAGAGGTTTGGTGAGGTTGGGTGAGCAAACGCAGACCCTTTAAAGTAATACTGCGTGGTACCCATCCCATAGGTCCCAAATCTCCAGCTTCAAGGGCATCTTCCTACATCGAAAACATGCATGAGAAACCCAGAAGATGGTACACCATGTGATCGGGAAAGATTTCTAAAACGCACCTCATTTCTCATCTCCTTGTGCTCGGGTTCGCCATTCCAGCCGCTTTACTAGCAATCTCCTTCCTTGGAGAATGAGCACCTTTAACCTCCTGTTCTGTACAGGTTGCAATTTGTCCTGAGGATGAACGGGAAGAGGGGGAACCAATGAGAGACTAGGTCTAGGTGTGGGGACAGGCACAGGTCACTCTATTTTCCCATCAGGAAGAAGAATTAAGCACAGGCTCAGCCTGCCGCCCGGAACCAGAATAGGGCCTGAAGTAATCCTGCGCTTTTGGGGCCAGCTCCCAAGAAAGCGAGTTGAAAAATGGAGCTAAGGGGCACTGCAATTCAAAAACCTGCAGAGTTAGAAATGATAACTCTCGTCCACAAATATATTGAGGGAAGGCAACGAAGAGGATTTGAAAGCAAGGCAGAATTGCAGGAAACAGATTTCAGGAGGTAGATTCCAATCGCCTTTAAAGCACAGGAAAAGCAGCAAAACCTCGACCATGATGCCCTTGGCCAAAAAGGGCGTATGCGTTTTTTCCTGAATATATTCAGGAAAAAACGCATACGCCCTTTTTGGCCAACCAAGCAACCTGGAAAGGCAAATCAGCGCTACAAAGAAGTCTCGCTTCCCATCGGTCAAAAGGGCCATGCTGAATAAAGTGTCAAAACCAGAAATGCAGGACAGGCCATGGAGAAACGGGAGCCTTGCTACGCTGATGGGCGGGATGTAAATTGCCAACAGCCACTCTGGAGAAGTGTACGGTGTGTCCTGAAACATCTAAAAAACTCAGCTTAGAGAGCATAGGGCACTTCCACTCATGGGCGTATAAATTGGGAAAACTAAAAATCAGCAAGACACAGGCACCCCAAAGTTTAGGGCTGCTCTGTTGACAAGAACCTCCACTTCATTACACCTTAAATATCCCAGGAAAGAGAAAAATGGATAAAGAAGTTGTGGTCCTTATGTACAATGGAATATCACTGAGGCATGAAATCAACGTCATAAGGCTAGTAGCAGCATGATGAGTGGATTTAGGTACGACGATTCTAAGTGAAATAAGTCACACAGAAAGACACTTATCGTAAGATATCACCTATAGAGGGAATGTAAAAACCGCTACACTTGAACTGAATTACAAAACAGAACAGAGTCCCAAGTTTAGAAAACACACTATGGCTGCTTAACGGGAACGGTGAGGTGGGGTGACGCATAAAACAAGGGTTTCAAATTAGCTCAGATAGCTTTCCATAAACCCAATATGTAATAGACAAGACCTACTCCTTGCTCAGTGAACTGGACGCAAAAACCCCCTATTCACCGCCCAAGAATATATCTGACTAGGAAGAATCTTCAAAGCTATGTATTGATATCTCTCTGTAAGTGAGTCAAGTGGGTGGAAAGCACCATAAAAACAGCAGTGAAAAGCAGCTAAACCCCATTATAAAAATCAATTACTTTTAAAAACCCGTGAAACAAAGACAGTGAAAGAGAGAGAAATTCTTACAAAATTCGTTCAGGGGCTGGGATGCCACCTGGATTGACCATATCTAGACCCACAGCTGATTGAGACATAAGGGTGGACACTCTTGGGGCTGAGAGGTTTGGTGAGGTTGGGTGAGCAAACGCAGACCCTTTAAAGTAATACTGCGTGGTACCCATCCCATAGGTCCCAAATCTCCAGCTTCAAGGGCATCTTCCTACATCGAAAACATGCATGAGAAACCCAGAAGATGGTACACCATGTGATCGGGAAAGATTTCTAAAACGCACCTCATTTCTCATCTCCTTGTGCTCGGGTTCGCCATTCCAGCCGCTTTACTAGCAATCTCCCTCCTTGGAGAATGAGCACCTTTAACCTCCTGTTCCGTACAGGTTGCAATTTGTCCTGAGGATGAACGGGAAGAGGGGGAACCAATGAGAGACTAGGTCTAGGTGTGGGGACAGGCACAGGTCACTCTATTTTCCCATCAGGAAGAAGAATTAACCACAGGCTCAGCCTGCCGCCCGGAACCACAATAGGGCCTGAAGCAATCCTGCGCTTTTGGGGCCAGCTCCCAAGAAAGCGAGTTGAAAAATGGAGCTCAGGGGCACTGCAATTCACAAACCTGCAGAGTTAGAAATGATAACTCTCGTCCACAAATATATTGAGGGAAGGCAACGAAGAGGATTTGAAAGCAAGGCAGAATTGCAGGAAACAGATTTCAGGAGGTAGATTCCAATCGCCTTTAAAGCACAGGAAAAGCAGCAAAACCTCGACCATGATGCCCTTGGCCAAAAAGGGCGTATGCGTTTTTTCCTGAATATATTCAGGAAAAAACGCATACGCCCTTTTTGGCCAACCAAGCAACCTGGAAAGGCAAATCAGCGCTACAAAGAAGTCTCGCTTCCCATCGGTCAAAAGGGCCATGCTGAATAAAGTGTCAAAACCAGAAATGCAGGACAGGCCATGGAGAAACGGGAGCCTTGCTACGCTGATGGGCGGGATGTAAATTGCCAACAGCCACTCTGGAGAAGTGTACGGTGTGTCCTGAAACCTCTAAAAAACTCAGCATAGAGAGCATAGGGCACTTCCACTCATGGGCGTATAAATTGGGAAAACTAAAAATCAGCAAGACACAGGCACCCCAAAGTTTAGGGCTGCTCTGTTGACAAGAACCTCCACTTCATTACACCTTAAATATCCCAGGAAAGAGAAAAATGGATAAAGAAGTTGTGGTCCTTATGTACAATGGAATATCACTCAGGCATGAAATCAACATCATAAGGCTAGTAGCAGCATGATGAGAAGATTTAGGTACGACGATTCTAAGTGAAATAAGTCACACAGAAAAAGGCACTTATCATAAGATATCACTTATAGAGGGAATGTAAAAACCGCTACACTTGAACTGAATTACAAAACAGAACAGCGTCACACGTTTAGAAAACACACTATGGCTGCTTAACGGGAAAGGTGAGGTGGGGTGATGCATAAAACAAGGGTTTCAAATTAGCTCAGATACTGTTCCATAAACCCAATATGTAACAGACAAGACCTACTCCTTGCTCAGTGAACTGGATTCAACACCCCCTGTTCACCGCCCAAGAATATATCTGACTAGTAAGACTCTTAAAACCAATGTATTGATATCTCTCTGTAAGTGAGTCAAGTGGGTGTAAAGCGGCATAAACACAGCAGTGAAAAGCAGATAAACCCCATTATAAAAATCAATTACTTTTAAAAACCCGTGAAACAAAGACAGTGAAAGAGAGAGAAATTCATACAGAATTCGTTCAGGGGCTAGGATGCCACCTTTATTGGCCATCTCTAGACCCACAGCTGATTGAGACATAAGGGTGGACACTCTTGGGGCTGAGAGGTTTGGTGAGGTTGGGTGAGCAAACGCAGACCCTTTAAAGTAATACTGCGTGGTACCCATCCCATGGGTCCAAAATCTCCAGGTTCAAGGGCATCTTCCTACATCGAAAACATGCATGAGAAACCCAGAAGATGGTACACCGTGTGATCGGGAAAGGTTTCTAAAACGCACCTCATTTCTCATCTCCTTGTGCTCGGGCTCGCCATTACAGCCGCTTTACTAGCAATCTCCCTCCTTGGAGAATCAGCACCTTTAACCTCCTGTTCCGTACAGGTTGCAAATTTGTCCTGAGGATGAACGGGAAGAGGGGGAACCAATGAGAGACTAGGTCTAGGTGTGGGGACAGGCACAGGTCACTCTATTTTCCCATCAGGAAGAAGAATTAACCACAGGCTCAGCCTGCCGCCCGGAACCACAATAGGGCCTGAAGCAATCCTGCGCTTTTGCGGCCAGCTCCCAAGAAAGTGAGTTGAAAAATGGAGCTCAGGGGCACTGCAATTCACAAACCTGCAGAGTTAGAAACGATAACTCTCGTCCACAAATATATTGAGGGAAGGCAACGAAGAGGATTTGAAAGCAAGGCAGAATTGCAGGAAACAGATTTCAGGAGGTAGATTCGAATCGCCTTTAAAGCACACGAAAAGCGGCAAAACCCCGACCATGATGCCCTTGGCCAAAAAGGGCGTATGCGTTTTTTTCTGAATATATTCAGGAAAAAACGCATACGCCCTTTTTGGCCAACCAAGCAACCTGGAAAGGCAAATCAGCGCTACAAAGAAGTCTCGCTTCCCATCGGTCAAAAGGGCCATGCTGAATAAAGTGTCAAAACCAGAAATGCAGGACAGGCCATGGAGAAACGGGAGCCTTGCTACGCTGATGGGCGGGATGTAAAGTGCCAACAGCCACTCTGGAGAAGTGTACGGTGTGTCCTGAAACATCTAAAAAACTCAGCTTAGAGAGCATAGGGCACTTCCACTCATGGGCGTATAAATTGGGAAAACTAAAAATCAGCAAGACACAGGCACCCCAAAGTTTAGGGCTGCTCTGTTGACAAGAACCTCCACTTCATTACACCTTAAATATCCCAGGAAAGAGAAAAATGGATAAAGAAGTTGTGGTCCTTATGTACAATGGAATATCACTCAGGCATGAAATCAACGTCATAAGGCTAGTAGCAGCATGATGAGTGGATTTAGGTACGACGATTCTAAGTGAAATAAGTCACACAGAAAGACACTTATCGTAAGATATCACTTATAGAGGGAATGTAAAAACCGCTACACTTGAACTGAATTACAAAACAGAACAGAGTCCCACGTTTAGAAAACACACTATGGCTGCTTAACGGGAACGGTGAGGTGGGGTGACGCATAAAACAAGGGTTTCAAATTAGCTCAGATAGCTTTCCATAAACCCAATATGTAATAGACAAGACCTACTCCTTGCTCAGTGAACTGGACGCAAAAACCCCCTATTCACCGCCCAAGAATATATCTGACTAGGAAGAATCTTCAAAGCTATGTATTGATATCTCTCTGTAAGTGAGTCAAGTGGGTGGAAAGCACCATAAAAACAGCAGTGAAAAGCAGCTAAACCCCATTATAAAAATCAATTACTTTTAAAAACCCGTGAAACAAAGACAGTGAAAGAGAGAGAAATTCTTACAAAATTCGTTCAGGGGCTGGGATGCCACCTGGATTGACCATATCTAGACCCACAGCTGATTGAGACATAAGGGTGGACACTCTTGGGGCTGAGAGGTTTGGTGAGGTTGGGTGAGCAAACGCAGACCCTTTAAAGTAATACTGCGTGGTACCCATCCCATAGGTCCCAAATCTCCAGCTTCAAGGGCATCTTCCTACATCGAAAACATGCATGAGAAACCCAGAAGATGGTACACCATGTGATCGGGAAAGATTTCTAAAACGCACCTCATTTCTCATCTCCTTGTGCTCGGGTTCGCCATTCCAGCCGCTTTACTAGCAATCTCCCTCCTTGGAGAATGAGCACCTTTAACCTCCTGTTCCGTACAGGTTGCAATTTGTCCTGAGGATGAACGGGAAGAGGGGGAACCAATGAGAGACTAGGTCTAGGTGTGGGGACAGGCACAGGTCACTCTATTTTCCCATCAGGAAGAAGAATTAACCACAGGCTCAGCCTGACGCCCGGAACCAGAATAGGGCCTGAAGCAATCCTGTGCTTTTGGGGCCAGCTCCCAAGAAAGCGAGTTGAAATATGGAGCTAAGGGGCACTGCAATTCACAAACCTGCAGAGTTAGAAATGATAACTCTCGTCCACAAATATATTGAGGGAAGGCAACGAGGAGGATTTGAAAGCAAGGCAGAATTGCAGGAAACAGATTTCAGGAGGTAGATTCCAATCGCCTTTAAAGCACAGGAAAAGCGGCAAAACCTCGACCATGATGCCCTTGGCCAAAAAGGGCGTATGCGTTTTTTCCTGAATATATTCAGGAAAAAACGCATACGCCCTTTTTGGCCAACCAAGCAACCTGGAAAGGCAAATCAGCGCTACAAAGAAGTCTCGCTTCCCATCGGTCAAAAGGGCCATGCTGAATAAAGTGTCAAAACCAGAAATGCAGGACAGGCCATGGAGAAACGGGAGCCTTGCTACGCTGATGGGCGGGATGTAAATTGCCAACAGCCACTCTGGAGACGTGTACGGTGTGTCCTGAAACATCTAAAACACTCAGCTTAGAGAGCATAGGGCACTACCACTCATGGGCGTATAAATTGGGAAAACTAAAAATCAGCAAGACACAGGCACCCCAAAGTTTAGGGCTGCTCTGTTGACAAGAACCTCCACTTCGTTACACCTTAAATATCCCAGGAAAGAGAAAAATGTATAAAGAAGTTGTGGTCCTTATGTACAATGGAATATCACTCAGGCATGAAATCAACATCATAAGGCTAGTAGCAGCATGATGAGAAGATTTAGGTACGACGATTCTAAGTGAAATAAGTCACACAGAAAAAGGCACTTATCATAAGATATCACTTATAGAGGGAATGTAAAAACCGCTACACTTGAACTGAATTACAAAACAGAACAGCGTCACACGTTTAGAAAACACACTATGGCTGCTTAACGGGAAAGGTGACGTGGGGTGATGCATAAAACAAGGGTTTCAAATTAGCTCAGATACTGTTCCATAAACCCAATATGTAACAGACAAGACCTACTCCTTGCTCAGTGAACTGGATTCAACACCCCCTGTTCACCGCCCAAGAATATATCTGACTAGTAAGACTCTTAAAACCAATGTATTGATATCTCTCTGTAAGTGAGTCAAGTGGGTGTAAAGCGGCATAAACACAGCAGTGAAAAGCAGATAAACCCCATTATAAAAATCAATTACTTTTAAAAACCCGTGAAACAAAGACAGTGAAAGAGAGAGAAATTCATACAGAATTCGTTCAGGGGCTAGGATGCCACCTTTATTGGCCATCTCTAGACCCACAGCTGATTGAGACATAAGGGTGGACACTCTTCGGGCTGAGAGGTTTGGTGAGGTTGGGTGAGCAAACGCAGACCCTTTAAAGTAATACTGCGTGGTACCCATCCCATGGGTCCAAAATCTCCAGGTTCAAGGGCATCTTTCTACATCGAACACATGCATGAGAAACCCAGAAGACGGTACACCGTGTGATCGGGAAAGGTTTCTAAAACGCACCTCATTTCTCATCTCCTTGTGCTCGGGCTCGCCATTACAGCCGCTTTACTAGCAATCTCCCTCCTTGGAGAATCAGCACCTTTAACCTCCTGTTCCGTACAGGTTGCAAATTTGTCCTGAGGATGAACGGGAAGAGGGGGAACCAATGAGAGACTAGGTCTAGGTGTGGGGACAGGCACAGGTCACTCTATTTTCCCATCAGGAAGAAGAATTAACCACAGGCTCAGCCTGCCGCCCGGAACCACAATAGGGCCTGAAGCAATCCTGCGCTTTTGGGGCCAGCTCCCAAGAAAGCGAGTTGAAAAATGGAGCTCAGGGGCACTGCAATTCACAAACCTGCAGAGTTAGAAACGATAACTCTCGTCCACAAATATATTGAGGGAAGGCAACGAAGAGGATTTGAAAGCAAGGCAGAATTGCAGGAAACAGATTTCAGGAGGTAGATTCCAATCGCCTTTAAAGCACAGGAAAAGCGGCAAAACCTCGACCATGATGCCCTTGGCCAAAAAGGGCGTATGCGTTTTTTCCTGAATATATTCAGGAAAAAACGCATACGCCCTTTTTGGCCAACCAAGCAACCTGGAAAGGCAAATCAGTGCTACAAAGAAGTCTCGCTTCCCATCGGTCAAAAGGGCCATGCTGAATAAAGTGTCAAAACCAGAAATGCAGGACAGGCCATGGAGAAACGGGAGCCTTGCTACGCTGATGGGCGGCATGTAAATTGCCAACAGCCACTCTGGAGAAGTGTACGGTGTGTCCTGAAACATCTAAAAAACTCAGCTTAGAGAGCATAGGGCACTTCCACTCATGGGCGTATAAATTGGGAAAACTAAAAATCAGCAAGACACAGGCACCCCAAAGTTTAGGGCTGCTCTGTTGACAAGAACCTCCACTTCATTACACCTTAAATATCCCAGGAAAGAGAAAAATGGATAAAGAAGTTGTGGTCCTTATGTACAATGGAATATCACTCAGGCATGAAATCAACGTCATAAGGCTAGTAGCAGCATGATGAGTGGATTTAGGTACGACGATTCTAAGTGAAATAAGTCACACAGAAAGACACTTATCGTAAGATATCACTTATAGAGGGAATGTAAAAACCGCTACACTTGAACTGAATTACAAAACAGAACAGAGTCCCACGTTTAGAAAACACACTATGGCTGCTTAACGGGAACGGTGAGGTGGGGTGACGCATAAAACAAGGGTTTCAAATTAGCTCAGATAGCTTTCCATAAACCCAATATGTAATAGACAAGACCTACTCCTTGCTCAGTGAACTGGACGCAAAAACCCCCTATTCACCGCCCAAGAATATATCTGACTAGGAAGAATCTTCAAAGCTATGTATTGATATCTCTCTGTAAGTGAGTCAAGTGGGTGGAAAGCACCATAAAAACAGCAGTGAAAAGCAGCTAAACCCCATTATAAAAATCAATTACTTTTAAAAACCCGTGAAACAAAGACAGTGAAAGAGAGAGAAATTCTTACAAAATTCGTTCAGAGGCTGTGATGCCACCTGGATTGACCATATCTAGACCCACAGCTGATTGAGACATAAGGGTGGACACTCTTGGGGCTGAGAGGTTTGGTGAGGTTGGGTGAGCAAACGCAGACCCTTTAAAGTAATACTGCGTGGTACCCATCCCATAGGTCCCAAATCTCCAGCTTCAAGGGCATCTTCCTACATCGAAAACATGCATGAGAAACCCAGAAGATGGTACACCATGTGATCGGGAAAGATTTCTAAAACGCACCTCATTTCTCATCTCCTTGTGCTCGGGTTCGCCATTCCAGCCGCTTTACTAGCAATCTCCCTCCTTGGAGAATGAGCACCTTTAACCTCCTGTTCCGTACAGGTTGCAATTTGTCCTGAGGATGAACGGGAAGAGGGGGAACCAATGAGAGACTAGGTCTAGGTGTGGGGACAGGCACAGGTCACTCTATTTTCCCATCAGGAAGAAGAATTAACCAGAGGCTCAGCCGGCCGCCCGGAACCACAATAGGGCCTGAAGCAATCCTGCGCTTTTGCAGCCAGCTCCCAAGAAAGCGAGTTGAAAAATGGAGCTCAGGGGCACTGCAATTCACAAACCTGCAGAGTTATAAATGATAACTCTCGTCCACAAATATATTGAGGGAAGGCAACGAAGAGGATTTGAAAGCAAGGCAGAATTGCAGGAAACAGATTTCAGGAGGTAGAGTCGAATCGCCTTTAAAGCACAAGAAAAGAGGCAAAACCTCGACCATGATGCCCTTGGCCAAAAAGGGCGTATGCGTTTTTTCCTGAATATATTCAGGAAAAAACGCATACGCCCTTTTTGGCCAACCAAGCAACCTGGAAAGGCAAATCAGCGCTACAAAGAAGTCTCGCTTCCCATCGGTCAAAAGGGCCATGCTGAATAAAGTGTCAAAACCAGAAATGCAGGACAGGCCATGGAGAAACGGGAGTCTTGCTACGCTGATGGGCGGGATGTAAATTGCCAACAGCCACTCTGGAGACGTGTACGGTGTGTCCTGAAACATCTAAAAATCTCAGCTTAGAGAGCATAGGGCACTTCCACTCATGGGCGTATAAATTGGGAAAACTAAAAATCAGCAAGACACAGGCACCCCAAAGTTTAGGGCTGCTCTGTTGACAAGAACCTCCACTTCGTTACACCTTAAATATCCCAGGAAAGAGAAAAATGGATAAGGAAGTTGTGGTCCTTCTGTACAATGGCATATCACTCAGCCATGAAATTAACGTCATAAGGCTAGTAGCAGCATGATGAGAGGATTTAGGTACGACGATTCTAAGTGAAATAAGTCACACAGAAAAAGACACTTATCATAAGATATCACTTATAGAGGGAATGTAAAAACCGCTACACTTGAACTGAATTACAAAACAGAACAGCGTCACACGTTTAGAAGACACACTATGGCTGCTTAAAGGGAAAGGTGAGGTGGGGTGATGCATAAAACAAGGGTTTCAAATTAGCTCAGAAACCGTTCCATAAACCCAATATGTAATAAACAAGACCTATTCCTTGCTCAGTGAACTGGACTCAACACCCCCTGTTCACGGCCCAAGAATATAACTGATTAGTAAGAATCTTAAAACCAATGTATTGATATCCCTCTGTAAGTGAGTCAAGTGGGTGTAAAGCGGCATAAACACAGCAGTGAAAAGCAGCTAAACCCCATTATAAAAATCAATTACTTTTAGAAACCCGTGAAACAAAGATAGTGAAAGAGAGAGAAATTTATACAGAATTCGTTCAGGGGCTGGGATGCCACCTTTATTGACCATCTCTAGACCCACAGCTGATTGAGACATAAGGGTGGACACTCTTGGGGCTGAGAGGTTTGGAGAGGTTGGGTGAGCAAACGCAGACCGTTTAAAGTAATACTGCGTGGTACCCATCCCATGGGTCCAAAATCTCCAGGTTCAAGGGCATCTTCCTACATCGAAAACATGCATGAGAAACCCAGAAGACGGTACACCGTGTGATCGGGAAAGGTTTCTAAAACGCACCTCATTTCTCATCTCCTTGTGCTCGGGCTCGCCATTACAGCCGCTTTACTAGCAATCTCCCTCCTTGGAAAATCAGCACCTTTAACCTCCTGTTCCGTACAGGTTGCAAATTTGTCCTGAGGATGAACGGGAAGAGGGGGAACCAATGAGAGACTAGGTCTAGGTGTGGGGACAGGCACAGGTCACTCTATTTTCCCATCAGGAAGAAGAATTAACCACAGGCTCAGCCTGTCGCCCGGAACCACAATAGGGCCTGAAGCAATCCTGCGCTTTTGCGGCCACATCCCAAGAAAGCGAGTTGAAAAATGGAGCTCAGGGGCACTGCAATTCACAAACCTGGAGAGTTAGAAACGATAACTCTCGTCCACAAATATATTGAGGGAAGGCAACGAAGCGGATTTGAAAGCAAGGCAGAATTGCAGGAAACAGATTTCAGGAGGTAGATTCGAATCGCCTTTAAAGCACAGGAAAAGCGGCAAAACCTCGACCATGATGCCCTTGGCCAAAAAGGGCGTATGCGTTTTTTCCTGAATATATTCAGCAAAAAACGCATACGCCCTTTTTGGCCAACCAAGCAACCTGGAAAGGCAAATCAGCGCTACAAAGAATTCTCGCTTCCCATCGGTCAAAAGGGCCATGCTGAATAAAGTGTCAAAACCAGAAATGCAGGACAGGCCATGGAGAAACGGGAGCCTTGCTACGCTGATGGGCGGGATGTAAAGTGCCAACAGCCACTCTGGAGAAGTGTACGGTGTGTCCTGAAACATCTAAAAAACTCAGCTTAGAGAGCATAGGGCACTTCCACTCATGGGCGTATAAATTGGGAAAACTAAAATTCAGCAAGACACAGGCACCCCAAAGTTTAGGGCTGCTCTGTTGACAAGAACCTCCACTTCATTACACCTTAAATATCCCAGGAAAGAGAAAAATGGATAAAGAAGTTGTGGTCCTTATGTACAATGGAATATCACTCAGGCATGAAATCAACGTCATAAGGCTAGTAGCAGCATGATGAGTGGATTTAGGTACGACGATTCTAAGTGAAATAAGTCACACAGAAAGACACTTATCGTAAGATATCACTTATAGAGGGAATGTAAAAACCGCTACACTTGAACTGAATTACAAAACAGAACAGAGTCCCACGTTTAGAAAACACACTATGGCTGCTTAACGGGAACGGTAAGGTGGGGTGACGCATAAAACAAGGGTTTCAAATTAGCTCAGATAGCTTTCCATAAACCCAATATGTAATAGACAAGACCTACTCCTTGCTCAGTGAACTGGACGCAAAACCCCCCTATTCACCGCCCAAGAATATATCTGACTAGGAAGACTCTTCAAAGCTATGTATTGATATCTCTCTGTAAGTGAGTCAAGTGGGTGGAAAGCACCATAAAAACAGCAGTGGAAAGCACCATAAAACAGCAGTGAAAAGCAGCTAAACCCCATTATAAAAATCAATTACTTTTAAAAACCCGTGAAACAAAGACAGTGAAAGAGAGAGAAATTCTTACAAAATTCGTTCAGGGGCTGGGATGCCACCTTTATTGACCATCTCTAGACCCACAGCTGATTGAGACATAAGGGTGGACACTCTTGGGGCTGAGAGGTTTGGTGAGGTTGGGTGAGCAAACGCAGACCCTTTAAAGTAATACTGCGTGGTACCCATCCCATCGGTCCAAAATCTCCAGGTTCAAGGGCATCTTTCTACATCGAAAACATGCATGAGAAACCCAGAAGACGGTACACCGTGTGATCGGGAAAGGTTTCTAAAACGCACCTCATTTCTCATCTCCTTGTGCTCGGGCTCGCCATTACAGCCGCTTTACTAGCAATCTCCCTCCTTGGAGAATCAGCACCTTTAACCTCCTGTTCCGTACAGGTTGCAACTTTGTCCTGAGGATGAACGGGAAGAGGGGGAACCAATGAGAGACTAGGTCTAGGTGTGGGGACAGGCACAGGTCACTCTATTTTCCCATCAGGAAGAAGAATTAACCACAGGCTCAGCCTGCCGCCCGGAACCACAATAGGGCCTGAAGCAATCCTGCGCTTTTGGGGCCAGCTCCCTAGAAAGCGAGTTGAAAAATGGAGCTCAGGGGCACTGCAATTCACAAACCTGTAGAGTTATAAATGTTAACTCTCGTCCACAAATATATTGAGGGAAGGCAACGAAGAGGATTTGAAAGCAAGGCAGAATTGCAGGAAACAGATTTCAGGAGGTAGATTCGAATCACCTTTAAAGCACAGGAAAAGCGGCAAAACCTCGACCATGATGCCCTTGGCCAAAAAGGGCGTATGCGTTTTTTCCTGAATATATTCAGGAAAAAACGCATACGCCCTTTTTGGCCAACCAAGCAACCTGGAAAGGTAAATCAGCGCTACAAAGAAGTCTCGCTTCCCATCGGTCAAAAGGGCCATGCTGAATAAAGTGTCAAAACCAGAAATGCAGGACAGGCCAAGGAGAAACGGGAGTCTTGCTACGCTGATGGGCGGGATGTAAATTGCCAACAGCCACTCTGGAGAAGTGTACGGTGTGTCCTGAAACATCTAAAAAACTCAGCTTAGAGAGCATAGGGCACTTCCACTCATGGGCGTATAAATTGGGAAAACTAAAAATCAGCAAGACACAGGCACCCCAAAGTTTAGGGCTGCTCTGTTGACAAGAACCTCCACTTCGTTACACCTTAAATATCCCAGGAAAGAGAAAAATGGATAAGGAAGTTGTGGTCCTTATGTACAATGGCATATCACTCAGCCATGAAATTAACGTCATAAGGCTAGTAGCAGCATGATGAGAGGATTTAGGTACGACGATTCTAAGTGAAATAAGTCACACAGAAAAAGGCACTTATCATAAGATATCACTTATAGAGGGAATGTAAAAACCGCTACACTTGAACTGAATTACAAAACAGAACAGCGTCACACGTTTAGAAGACACACTATGGCTGCTTAACGGGAAAGGTGAGGTGGGGTGATGCATAAAACAAGGGTTTCAAATTAGCTCAGATACCGTTCCATAAACCCAATATGTAATAGACAAGACCTACTCCTTGCTCAGTGAACTGGACTCAACATCCCCTGTTCACCGCCCAAGAATATATCTGACTAGTAAGAATCTTAAAACCAATGTATTGATATCCCTCTGTAAGTGAGTCAAGTGGGTGTAAAGCGGCATAAACACAGCAGTGAAAAGCAGCTAAACCCCATTATAAAAATCAATTACTTTTAAAAACCCGTGAAACAAAGACAGTGAAAGAGAGAGAAATTCTTACAAAATTCGTTCAGGGGCTGTGATGCCACCTGGATTGACCATCTCTAGACCCACAGCTGATTGAGACATAAGGGTGGACACTCTTGGGGCTGAGAGGTTTGGTGAGGTTGGGTGAGCAAACGCAGACCCTTTAAAGTAATACTGCGTGGTATCCATCCCATGGGTCCAAAATCTCCAGGTTCAAGGGCATCTTCCTACATCGAAAACATGCATGAGAAACCCAGAAGATGGTACACCGTGTGATCGGGAAAGGTTTCTAAAACGCACCTCATTTCTCTTCTCCTTGTGCTCGGGTTGGCCATTACAGTCGCTTTACTAGCAATCTCCCTCCTTGGAGAATGAGCACCTTTAACCTCCTGTTCCGTACAGGTTGCAATTTGTCCTGATGATGAACGGGAATAGGGGGAACCAATGAGAGACTAGGTCTAGGTGTGGGGACAGGCACAGGTCACTCTATTTTCCCATCAGGAAGAAGAATTAACCAGAGGCTCAGCCTGCCGCCCGGAACCACAATAGGGCCTGAAGCAATCCTGCGCTTTTGCAGCCAGCTCCCAAGAAAGCGAGTTGAAAAATGGAGCTCAGGGGCACTGCAATTCACAAACCTGCAGAGTTATAAATGATAACTCTCGTCCACAAATATATTGAGGGAAGGCAACGAAGAGGATTTGAAAGCAAGGCAGAATTGCAGGAAATAGATTTCAGGAGGTAGAGTCGAATCGCCTTTAAAGCACAAGAAAAGAGGCAAAACCTCGACCATGATGCCCTTGGCCAAAAAGGGCGTATGCGTTTTTTCCTGAATATATTCAGGAAAAAACGCATACGCCCTTTTTGGCCAACCAAGCAACCTGGAAAGGCAAATCAGCGCTACAAAGAAGTCTCGCTTCCCATCGGTCAAAAGGGCCATGCTGAATAAAGTGTCAAAACCAGAAATGCAGGACAGGCCATGGAGAAACGGGAGCCTTGCTACGCTGATGGGCGGGATGTAAATTGCCAACAGCCACTCTGGAGACGTGTACGGTGTGTCCTGAAACATCTAAAAATCTCAGCTTAGAGAGCATAGGGCACTTCCACTCATGGGCGTATAAATTGGGAAAACTAAAAATCAGCAAGACACAGGCACCCCAAAGTTTAGGGCTGCTCTGTTGACAAGAACCTCCACTTCGTTACACCTTAAATATCCCAGGAAAGAGAAAAATGGATAAGGAAGTTGTGGTCCTTCTGTACAATGGCATATCACTCAGCCATGAAATTAACGTCATAAGGCTAGTAGCAGCATGATGAGAGGATTTAGGTACGACGATTCTAAGTGAAATAAGTCACACAGAAAAAGACACTTATCATAAGATATCACTTATAGAGGGAATGTAAAAACCGCTACACTTGAACTGAATTACAAAACAGAACAGCGTCACACGTTTAGAAGACACACTATGGCTGCTTAAAGGGAAAGGTGAGGTGGGGTGATGCATAAAACAAGGGTTTCAAATTAGCTCAGAAACCGTTCCATAAACCCAATATGTAATAAACAAGACCTATTCCTTGCTCAGTGAACTGGACTCAACACCCCCTGTTCACGGCCCAAGAATATAACTGATTAGTAAGAATCTTAAAACCAATGTATTGATATCCCTCTGTAAGTGAGTCAAGTGGGTGTAAAGCGGCATAAACACAGCAGTGAAAAGCAGCTAAACCCCATTATAAAAATCAATTACTTTTAGAAACCCGTGAAACAAAGATAGTGAAAGAGAGAGAAATTCATACAGAATTCGTTCAGGGGCTGGGATGCCACCTTTATTGACCATCTCTAGACCCACAGCTGATTGAGACATAAGGGTGGACACTCTTGGGGCTGAGAGGTTTGGAGAGGTTGGGTGAGCAAACGCAGACCGTTTAAAGTAATACTGCGTGGTACCCATCCCATGGGTCCAAAATCTCCAGGTTCAAGGGCATCTTCCTACATCGAAAACATGCATGAGAAACCCAGAAGACGGTACACCGTGTGATCGGGAAAGGTTTCTAAAACGCACCTCATTTCTCATCTCCTTGTGCTCGGGCTCGCCATTACAGCCGCTTTACTAGCAATCTCCCTCCTTGGAGAATCAGCACCTTTAACCTCCTGTTCCGTACAGGTTGCAAATTTGTCCTGAGGATGAACGGGAAGAGGGGGAACCAATGAGAGACTAGGTCTAGGTGTGGGGACAGGCACAGGTCACTCTATTTTCCCATCAGGAAGAAGAATTAACCACAGGCTCAGCCTGCCGCCCGGAACCACAATAGGGCCTGAAGCAATCCTGCGCTTTTGCGGCCACATCCCAAGAAAGCGAGTTGAAAAATGGAGCTCAGGGGCACTGCAATTCACAAACCTGGAGAGTTAGAAACGATAACTCTCGTCCACAAATATATTGAGGGAAGGCAACGAAGCGGATTTGAAAGCAAGGCAGAATTGCAGGAAACAGATTTCAGGAGGTAGATTCGAATCGCCTTTAAAGCACAGGAAAAGCGGCAAAACCTCGACCATGATGCCCTTGGCCAAAAAGGGCGTATGCGTTTTTTCCTGAATATATTCAGCAAAAAACGCATACGCCCTTTTTGGCCAACCAAGCAACCTGGAAAGGCAGATCAGCGCTACAAAGAATTCTCGCTTCCCATCGGTCAAAAGGGCCATGCTGAATAAAGTGTCAAAACCAGAAATGCAGGACAGGCCATGGAGAAACGGGAGCCTTGCTACGCTGATGGGCGGGATGTAAAGTGCCAACAGCCACTCTGGAGAAGTGTACGGTGTGTCCTGAAACATCTAAAAAACTCAGCTTAGAGAGCATAGGGCACTTCCACTCATGGGCGTATAAATTGGGAAAACTAAAATTCAGCAAGACACAGGCACCCCAAAGTTTAGGGCTGCTCTGTTGACAAGAACCTCCACTTCATTACACCTTAAATATCCCAGGAAAGAGAAAAATGGATAAAGAAGTTGTGGTCCTTATGTACAATGGAATATCACTCAGGCATGAAATCAACGTCATAAGGCTAGTAGCAGCATGATGAGTGGATTTAGGTACGACGATTCTAAGTGAAATAAGTCACACAGAAAGACACTTATCGTAAGATATCACTTATAGAGGGAATGTAAAAACCGCTACACTTGAACTGAATTACAAAAGAGAACAGAGTCCCACGTTTAGAAAACACACTATGGCTGCTTAACGGGAACGGTGAGTTGGGGTGACGCATAAAACAAGGGTTTCAAATTAGCTCAGATAGCTTTCCATAAACCCAATATGTAATAGACAAGACCTACTCCTTGCTCAGTGAACTGGACGCAAAAACCCCCTATTCACCGCCCAAGAATATATCTGACTAGGAAGAATCTTCAAAGCTATGTATTGATATCTCTCTGTAAGTGAGTCAAGTGGGTGGAAAGCACCATAAAAACAGCAGTGAAAAGCAGCTAAACCCCATTATAAAAATCAATTACTTTTAAAAACCCGTGAAACAAAGACAGTGAAAGAGAGAGAAATTCTTACAAAATTCGTTCAGGGGCTGGGATGCCACCTTTATTGACCATCTCTAGACACACACCGGATTGAGACATAAGGGTGGACACTCTTGGGGCTGAGAGGTTTGGTGAGGTTGGGTGAGCAAACGCAGACCCTTTAAAGTAATACTGCGTGGTACCCATCCCATAGGTCCCAAATCTCCAGCTTCAAGGGCATCTTCCTACACCGAAAACATGCATGAGAAACCCAGAAGATGGTACACCATGTGATCGGGAAAGGTTTCTAAAACGCACCTCATTTCTCATCACCTTGTGCACGAGTTCGCCATTCCAGCCACTTTACTAGCAATCTCCCTCCTTGGAGAATGAGCACCTTTAACCTCCTGTTCCGTACAGGTTGCAATTTGTCCTGAGGATGAACGGGAAGAGGGGGAACCAATGAGAGACTAGGTCTAGGTGTGGGGACAGGCACAGGTCACTCTATTTTCCCATCAGGAAGAAGAATTAACCACAGGCTCAGCCTGCCGCCCGGAACCACAATAGGGCCTGAAGCAGTCCTGTGCTATTGCGGCCAGCTCCCAAGAAAGCGACTTGAAAAATGGAGCTCAGGGGCACTGCAATTCACAAACCTGCAGAGTTAGAAATGATAACTCTCGTCCACAAATATATTGAGGGAAGGCAACGAAGAGGATTTGAAAGCAAGGCAGAATTGCAGGAAACAGATTTCAGGAGGTAGATTCCAATCGCCTTTAAAGCACAGGAAAAGCGGCAAAACCTCGACCATGATGCCCTTGGCCAAAAAGGGCGTATGCGTTTCTTCCTGAATATATTCAGGAAAAAACGCATACGCCCTTTTTGGCCAACCAAGCAACCTGGAAAGGCAAATCAGCGCTACAAAGAAGTCTCGCTTCCCATCGGTCAAAAGGGCCATGCTGAATAAAGTGTCAAAACCAGAAATGCAGGACAGGCCATGGAGAAACGGGAGCCTTGCTACGCTGATGGGCGGGATGTAAATTGCCAACAGCCACTCTGGAGACGTGTACGGTGTGTCCTGAAACATCTAAAACACTCAGCTTAGAGAGCATAGGGCACTACCACTCATGGGCGTATAAATTGGGAAAACTAAAAATCAGCAAGACACAGGCACCCCAAAGTTTAGGGCTGCTCTGTTGACAAGAACCTCCACTTCATTACACCTTAAATATCCCAGGAAAGAGAAAAATGGATAAAGAACTTTTAGTCCTTATGTACAATGGAATATCACTCAGGTCATGAAATCAACCTCATAAGGCTAGTAGCAGCATGATGAGTGGATTTAGGTACGACGATTCTAAGTGAAATAAGTCACACAGAAAGACACTTATCGTAAGATATCACTTATAGAGGGAATGTAAAAACCGCTACACTTGAACTGAATTACAAAACAGAACAGAGTCCCACGTTTAGAAAACACACTATGGCTGCTTAACGGGAAAGTTGAGGTGGGGTGATGCATAAAACAAGGGTTTCAAATTAGCTCAGATAGCTTTCCATAAACCCAATATGTAATAGACAAGACCTACTCCTTGCTCAGTGAACTGGACGCAAAAACCCCCTATTCACCGCCCAAGAATATATCTGACTAGGAAGAATCTTCAAAGCTATGTATTGATATCTCTCTGTAAGTGAGTCAAGTGGGTGTAAAGCGGCATAAACACAGCAGTGAAAAGCAGCTAAACCCCATTATAAAAATCAATTACTTTTAAAAACCCGTGAAACAAAGACAGTGAAAGAGAGACAAATTCTTGCAAAATTCGTTCATGGGCTGTGATGCCACCTGGATTGACCATATTTAGACCCACACCTGATTGAGACATAAGGGTGGACACTCTTGGGGCTGAGAGGTTTGGTGAGGTTGGGTGAGCAAACGCAGACCCTTTAAAGTAATACTGCGTGGTACCCATCCCATAGGTCCCAAATCTCCAGCTTCAAGGGCATCTTCCTACATCGAAAACATGCATGAGAAACCCAGAAGATGGTACACCATGTGATTGGGAAAGATTTCTAAAACGCACCTCATTTCTCATCTCCTTGTGCTCGGGTTCGCCATTCCAGCCGCTTTACTAGCAATCTCCCTCCTTGGAGAATGAGCACCTTTAACCTCCTGTTCCGTACAGGTTGCAATTTGTCCTGAGGATGAACGGGAAGAGGGGGAACCAATGAGAGACTAGGTCTAGGTGTGGGGACAGGCACAGGTCACTCTATTTTCCCATCAGGAAGAAGAATTAACCACAGGCTCAGCCTGACGCCCGGAACCAGAATAGGGCCTGAAGCAATCCTGTGCTTTTGGGGCCAGCTCCCAAGAAAGCGAGTTGAAATATGGAGCTAAGGGGCACTGCAATTCAAAAACCTGCAGAGTAAGAAATGATAACTCTCGTCCACAAATATATTGAGGGAAGGCAACAAGGAGGATTTGAAAGCAAGGCAGAATTGCAGGAAACAGATTTCAGGAGGTAGATTCCAATCGCCTTTAAAGCACAGGAAAAGCGGCAAAACCTCGACCATGATGCCCTTGGCCAAAAAGGGCGTATGCGTTTTTTCCTGAATATATTCAGGAAAAAACGCATACGCCCTTTTTGGCCAGCCAAGCAACCTGGAAAGGCAAATCAGCGCTACAAAGAAGTCTCGCTTCCCATCGGTCAAAAGGGCCATGCTGAATAAAGTGTCAAAACCAGAAATGCAGGACAGGCCATGGAGAAACGGGAGCCTTGCTACGCTGATGGGCGGGATGTAAAGTGCCAACAGCCACTCTGGAGACGTGTACGGTGTGTCCTGAAACATCTAAAACACTCAGCTTAGAGAGCATAGGGCACTACCACTCATGGGCGTATAAATTGGGAAAACTAAAAATCAGCAAGACACAGGCACCCCAAAGTTTAGGGCTGCTCTGTTGACAAGAACCTCCACTTCATTACACCTTAAATATCCCAGGAAAGAGAAAAATGTATAAAGAAGTTGTGGTCCTTATGTACAATGGAATATCACTCAGGCATGAAATCAACATCATAAGGCTAGTAGCAGCATGATGAGAAGATTTAGGTACGACGATTCTAAGTGAAATAAGTCACACAGAAAAAGGCACTTATCATAAGATATCACTTATAGAGGGAATGTAAAAACCGCTACACTTGAACTGAATTACAAAACAGAACAGCGTCACACGTTTAGAAAACACACTATGGCTGCTTAACGGGAAAGGTGAGGTGGGTTGATGCATAAAACAAGGGTTTCAAATTAGCTCAGATACTGTTCCATAAACCCAATATGTAACAGACAAGACCTACTCCTTGCTCAGTGAACTGGATTCAACACCCCCTGTTCACCGCGCAAGAATATATCTGACTAGTAAGACTCTTAAAACCAATGTATTGATATCTCTCTGTAAGTGAGTCAAGTGGGTGTAAAGCGGCATAAACACAGCAGTGAAAAGCAGCTAAACCCCATTATAAAAATCAATTACTTTTAAAAACCCGTGAAACAAAGACAGTGAAAGAGAGAGAAATTCATACAGAATTCGTTCAGGGGCTAGGATGCCACCTTTATTGACCATCTCTAGACCCACAGCTGATTGAGACATAAGGGTGGACACTCTTCGGGCTGAGAGGTTTGGTGAGGTTGGGTGAGCAAACGCAGACCCTTTAAAGTAATACTGCGTGGTACCCATCCCATGGGTCCAAAATCTCCAGGTTCAAGGGCATCTTTCTACATCGAACACATGCATGAGAAACCCAGAAGACGGTACACCGTGTGATCGGGAAAGGTTTCTAAAACGCACCTCATTTCTCATCTCCTTGTGCTCGGGCTCGCCATTACAGCCGCTTTACTAGCAATCTCCCTCCTTGGAGAATCAGCACCTTTAACCTCCTGTTCCGTACAGGTTGCAAATTTGTCCTGAGGATGAACGGGAAGAGGGGGAACCAATGAGAGACTAGGTCTAGGTGTGGGGACAGGCACAGGTCACTCTATTTTCCCATCAGGAAGAAGAATTAACCACAGGCTCAGCCTGCCGCCCGGAACCACAATAGGGCCTGAAGCAATCCTGCGCTTTTGGGGCCAGCTCCCAAGAAAGCGAGTTGAAAAATGGAGCTCAGGGGCACTGCAATTCACAAACCTGCAGAGTTAGAAACGATAACTCTCGTCCACAAATATATTGAGGGAAGGCAACGAAGAGGATTTGAAAGCAAGGCAGAATTGCAGGAAACAGATTTCAGGAGGTAGATTCCAATCGCCTTTAAAGCACAGGAAAAGCGGCAAAACCTCGACCATGATGCCCTTGGCCAAAAAGGGCGTATGCGTTTTTTCCTGAATATATTCAGGAAAAAACGCATACGCCCTTTTTGGCCAACCAAGCAACCTGGAAAGGCAAATCAGTGCTACAAAGAAGTCTCGCTTCCCATCGGTCAAAAGGGCCATGCTGAATAAAGTGTCAAAACCAGAAATGCAGGACAGGCCATGGAGAAACGGGAGCCTTGCTACGCTGATGGGCGGCATGTAAATTGCCAACAGCCACTCTGGAGAAGTGTACGGTGTGTCCTGAAACATCTAAAAAACTCAGCTTAGAGAGCATAGGGCACTTCCACTCATGGGCGTATAAATTGGGAAAACTAAAAATCAGCAAGACACAGGCACCCCAAAGTTTAGGGCTGCTCTGTTGACAAGAACCTCCACTTCATTACACCTTAAATATCCCAGGAAAGAGAAAAATGGATAAAGAAGTTGTGGTCCTTATGTACAATGGAATATCACTCAGGCATGAAATCAACGTCATAAGGCTAGTAGCAGCATGATGAGTGGATTTAGGTACGACGATTCTAAGTGAAATAAGTCACACAGAAAGACACTTATCGTAAGATATCACTTATAGAGGGAATGTAAAAACCGCTACACTTGAACTGAATTACAAAACAGAACAGAGTCCCACGTTTAGAAAACACACTATGGCTGCTTAACGGGAACGGTGAGGTGGGGTGACGCATAAAACAAGGGTTTCAAATTAGCTCAGATAGCTTTCCATAAACCCAATATGTAATAGATAAGACCTACTCCTTGCTCAGTGAACTGGACGCAAAAACCCCCTATTCACCGCCCAAGAATATATCTGACTAGGAAGAATCTTCAAAGCTATGTATTGATATCTCTCTGTAAGTGAGTCAAGTGGGTGGAAAGCAACATAAAAACAGCAGTGAAAAGCAGCTAAACCCCATTATAAAAATCAATTACTTTTAAAAACCCGTGAAACAAAGACAGTGAAAGAGAGAGAAATTCTTACAAAATTCGTTCAGAGGCTGTGATGCCACCTGGATTGACCATATCTAGACCCACAGCTGATTGAGACATAAGGGTGGACACTCTTGGGGCTGAGAGGTTTGGTGAGGTTGGGTGAGCAAACGCAGACCCTTTAAAGTAATAATGCGTGGTACCCATCCCATAGGTCCCAAATCTCCAGCTTCAAGGGCATCTTCCTACATCGAAAACATGCATGAGAAACCCAGAAGATGGTACACCATGTGATCGGGAAAGATTTCTAAAACGCACCTCATTTCTCATCTCCTTGTGCTCGGGTTCGCCATTCCAGCCGCTTTACTAGCAATCTCCCTCCTTGGAGAATGAGCACCTTTAACCTCCTGTTCCGTACAGGTTGCAATTTGTCCTGAGGATGAACGGGAAGAGGGGGAACCAATGAGAGACTAGGTCTAGGTGTGGGGACAGGCACAGGTCACTCTATTTTCCCATCAGGAAGAAGAATTAAGCACAGGCTCAGCCTGCCGCCCGGAACCAGAATAGGGCCTGAAGTAATCCTGCGCTTTTGGGGCCAGCTCCCAAGAAAGCGAGTTGAAAAATGGAGCTAAGGGGCACTGCAATTCAAAAACCTGCAGAGTTAGAAATGATAACTCTCGTCCACAAATATATTGAGGGAAGGCAACGAAGAGGATTTGAAAGCAAGGCAGAATTGCAGGAAACAGATTTCAGGAGGTAGATTCCAATCGCCTTTAAAGCACAGGAAAAGCGGCAAAACCTCGACCATGATGCCCTTGGCCAAAAAGGGCGTATGCGTTTTTTCCTGAATATATTCAGGAAAAAACGCATACGCCCTTTTTGGCCAACCAAGCAACCTGGAAAGGCAAATCAGCGCTACAAAGAAGTCTCGCTTCCCATCGGTCAAAAGGGCCATGCTGAATAAAGTGTCAAAACCAGAAATGCAGGACAGGCCATGGAGAAACGGGAGCCTTGCTACGCTGATGGGCGGGATGTAAATTGCCAACAGCCACTCTGGAGAAGTGTACGGTGTGTCCTGAAACATCTAAAAAACTCAGCTTAGAGAGCATAGGGCACTTCCACTCATGGGCGTATAAATTGGGAAAACTAAAAATCAGCAAGACACAGGCACCCCAAAGTTTAGGGCTGCTCTGTTGACAAGAACCTCCACTTCATTACACCTTAAATATCCCAGGAAAGAGAAAAATGGATAAAGAAGTTGTGGTCCTTATGTACAATGGAATATCACTGAGGCATGAAATCAACGTCATAAGGCTAGTAGCAGCATGATGAGTGGATTTAGGTACGACGATTCTAAGTGAAATAAGTCACACAGAAAGACACTTATCGTAAGATATCACCTATAGAGGGAATGTAAAAACCGCTACACTTGAACTGAATTACAAAACAGAACAGAGTCCCAAGTTTAGAAAACACACTATGGCTGCTTAACGGGAACGGTGAGGTGGGGTGACGCATAAAACAAGGGTTTCAAATTAGCTCAGATAGCTTTCCATAAACCCAATATGTAATAGACAAGACCTACTCCTTGCTCAGTGAACTGGACGCAAAAACCCCCTATTCACCGCCCAAGAATATATCTGACTAGGAAGAATCTTCAAAGCTATGTATTGATATCTCTCTGTAAGTGAGTCAAGTGGGTGGAAAGCACCATAAAAACAGCAGTGAAAAGCAGCTAAACCCCATTATAAAAATCAATTACTTTTAAAAACCCGTGAAACAAAGACAGTGAAAGAGAGAGAAATTCTTACAAAATTCGTTCAGGGGCTGGGATGCCACCTGGATTGACCATATCTAGACCCACAGCTGATTGAGACATAAGGGTGGACACTCTTGGGGCTGAGAGGTTTGGTGAGGTTGGGTGAGCAAACGCAGACCCTTTAAAGTAATACTGCGTGGTACCCATCCCATAGGTCCCAAATCTCCAGCTTCAAGGGCATCTTCCTACATCGAAAACATGCATGAGAAACCCAGAAGATGGTACACCATGTGATCGGGAAAGATTTCTAAAACGCACCTCATTTCTCATCTCCTTGTGCTCGGGTTCGCCATTCCAGCCGCTTTACTAGCAATCTCCCTCCTTGGAGAATGAGCACCTTTAACCTCCTGTTCCGTACAGGTTGCAATTTGTCCTGAGGATGAACGGGAAGAGGGGGAACCAATGAGAGACTAGGTCTAGGTGTGGGGACAGGCACAGGTCACTCTATTTTCCCATCAGGAAGAAGAATTAACCACAGGCTCAGCCTGCCGCCCGGAACCACAATAGGGCCTGAAGCAATCCTGCGCTTTTGGGGCCAGCTCCCAAGAAAGCGAGTTGAAAAATGGAGCTCAGGGGCACTGCAATTCACAAACCTGCAGAGTTAGAAATGATAACTCTCGTCCACAAATATATTGAGGGAAGGCAACGAAGAGGATTTGAAAGCAAGGCAGAATTGCAGGAAACAGATTTCAGGAGGTAGATTCCAATCGCCTTTAAAGCACAGGAAAAGCAGCAAAACCTCGACCATGATGCCCTTGGCCAAAAAGGGCGTATGCGTTTTTTCCTGAATATATTCAGGAAAAAACGCATACGCCCTTTTTGGCCAACCAAGCAACCTGGAAAGGCAAATCAGCGCTACAAAGAAGTCTCGCTTCCCATCGGTCAAAAGGGCCATGCTGAATAAAGTGTCAAAACCAGAAATGCAGGACAGGCCATGGAGAAACGGGAGCCTTGCTACGCTGATGGGCGGGATGTAAATTGCCAACAGCCACTCTGGAGAAGTGTACGGTGTGTCCTGAAACCTCTAAAAAACTCAGCATAGAGAGCATAGGGCACTTCCACTCATGGGCGTATAAATTGGGAAAACTAAAAATCAGCAAGACACAGGCACCCCAAAGTTTAGGGCTGCTCTGTTGACAAGAACCTCCACTTCATTACACCTTAAATATCCCAGGAAAGAGAAAAATGGATAAAGAAGTTGTGGTCCTTATGTACAATGGAATATCACTCAGGCATGAAATCAACATCATAAGGCTAGTAGCAGCATGATGAGAAGATTTAGGTACGACGATTCTAAGTGAAATAAGTCACACAGAAAAAGGCACTTATCATAAGATATCACTTATAGAGGGAATGTAAAAACCGCTACACTTGAACTGAATTACAAAACAGAACAGCGTCACACGTTTAGAAAACACACTATGGCTGCTTAACGGGAAAGGTGAGGTGGGGTGATGCATAAAACAAGGGTTTCAAATTAGCTCAGATACTGTTCCATAAACCCAATATGTAACAGACAAGACCTACTCCTTGCTCAGTGAACTGGATTCAACACCCCCTGTTCACCGCCCAAGAATATATCTGACTAGTAAGACTCTTAAAACCAATGTATTGATATCTCTCTGTAAGTGAGTCAAGTGGGTGTAAAGCGGCATAAACACAGCAGTGAAAAGCAGCTAAACCCCATTATAAAAATCAATTACTTTTAAAAACCCGTGAAACAAAGACAGTGAAAGAGAGAGAAATTCATACAGAATTCGTTCAGGGGCTAGGATGCCACCTTTATTGGCCATCTCTAGACCCACAGCTGATTGAGACATAAGGGTGGACACTCTTCGGGCTGAGAGGTTTGGTGAGGTTGGGTGAGCAAACGCAGACCCTTTAAAGTAATACTGCGTGGTACCCATCCCATGGGTCCAAAATCTCCAGGTTCAAGGGCATCTTCCTACATCGAAAACATGCATGAGAAACCCAGAAGACGGTACACCGTGTGATCGGGAAAGGTTTCTAAAACGCACCTCATTTCTCATCTCCTTGTGCTCGGGCTCGCCATTACAGCCGCTTTACTAGCAATCTCCCTCCTTGGAGAATCAGCACCTTTAACCTCCTGTTCCGTACAGGTTGCAAATTTGTGCTGAGGATGAACGGGAAGAGGGGGAACCAATGAGAGACTAGGTCTAGGTGTGGGGACAGGCACAGGTCACTCTATTTTCCCATCAGGAAGAAGAATTAACCACAGGCTCAGCCTGCCGCCCGGAACCACAATAGGGCCTGAAGCAATCCTGCGCTTTTGCGGCCAGCTCCCAAGAAAGTGAGTTGAAAAATGGAGCTCAGGGGCACTGCAATTCACAAACCTGCAGAGTTAGAAACGATAACTCTCGTCCACAAATATATTGAGGGAAGGCAACGAAGAGGATTTGAAAGCAAGGCAGAATTGCAGGAAACAGATTTCAGGAGGTAGATTCGAATCGCCTTTAAAGCACACGAAAAGCGGCAAAACCCCGACCATGATGCCCTTGGCCAAAAAGGGCGTATGCGTTTTTTTCTGAATATATTCAGGAAAAAACGCATACGCCCTTTTTGGCCAACCAAGCAACCTGGAAAGGCAAATCAGCGCTACAAAGAAGTCTCGCTTCCCATCGGTCAAAAGGGCCATGCTGAATAAAGTGTCAAAACCAGAAATGCAGGACAGGCTATGGAGAAACGGGAGCCTTGCTACGCTGATGGGCGGGATGTAAAGTGCCAACAGCCACTCTGGAGAAGTGTACGGTGTGTCCTGAAACATCTAAAAAACTCAGCTTAGAGAGCATAGGGCACTTCCACTCATGGGCGTATAAATTGGGAAAACTAAAAATCAGCAAGACACAGGCACCCCAAAGTTTAGGGCTGCTCTGTTGACAAGAACCTCCACTTCATTACACCTTAAATATCCCAGGAAAGAGAAAAATGGATAAAGAAGTTGTGGTCCTTATGTACAATGGAATATCACTCAGGCATGAAATCAACGTCATAAGGCTAGTAGCAGCATGATGAGTGGATTTAGGTACGACGATTCTAAGTGAAATAAGTCACACAGAAAGACACTTATCGTAAGATATCACTTATAGAGGGAATGTAAAAACCGCTACACTTGAACTGAATTACAAAACAGAACAGAGTCCCACGTTTAGAAAACACACTATGGCTGCTTAACGGGAACGGTGAGGTGGGGTGACGCATAAAACAAGGGTTTCAAATTAGCTCAGATAGCTTTCCATAAACCCAATATGTAATAGACAAGACCTACTCCTTGCTCAGTGAACTGGACGCAAAAACCCCCTATTCACCGCCCAAGAATATATCTGACTAGGAAGAATCTTCAAAGCTATGTATTGATATCTCTCTGTAAGTGAGTCAAGTGGGTGGAAAGCACCATAAAAACAGCAGTGAAAAGCAGCTAAACCCCATTATAAAAATCAATTACTTTTAAAAACCCGTGAAACAAAGACAGTGAAAGAGAGAGAAATTCTTACAAAATTCGTTCAGGGGCTGGGATGCCACCTGGATTGACCATATCTAGACCCACAGCTGATTGAGACATAAGGGTGGACACTCTTGGGGCTGAGAGGTTTGGTGAGGTTGGGTGAGCAAACGCAGACCCTTTAAAGTAATACTGCGTGGTACCCATCCCATAGGTCCCAAATCTCCAGCTTCAAGGGCATCTTCCTACATCGAAAACATGCATGAGAAACCCAGAAGATGGTACACCATGTGATCGGGAAAGATTTCTAAAACGCACCTCATTTCTCATCTCCTTGTGCTCGGGTTCGCCATTCCAGCCGCTTTACTAGCAATCTCCCTCCTTGGAGAATGAGCACCTTTAACCTCCTGTTCCGTACAGGTTGCAATTTGTCCTGAGGATGAACGGGAAGAGGGGGAACCAATGAGAGACTAGGTCTAGGTGTGGGGACAGGCACAGGTCACTCTATTTTCCCATCAGGAAGAAGAATTAACCACAGGCTCAGCCTGACGCCCGGAACCAGAATAGGGCCTGAAGCAATCCTGTGCTTTTGGGGCCAGCTCCCAAGAAAGCGAGTTGAAATATGGAGCTAAGGGGCACTGCAATTCACAAACCTGCAGAGTTAGAAATGATAACTCTCGTCCACAAATATATTGAGGGAAGGCAACGAGGAGGATTTGAAAGCAAGGCAGAATTGCAGGAAACAGATTTCAGGAGGTAGATTCCAATCGCCTTTAAAGCACAGGAAAAGCGGCAAAACCTCGACCATGATGCCCTTGGCCAAAAAGGGCGTATGCGTTTTTTCCTGAATATATTCAGGAAAAAACGCATACGCCCTTTTTGGCCAACCAAGCAACCTGGAAAGGCAAATCAGCGCTACAAAGAAGTCTCGCTTCCCATCGGTCAAAAGGGCCATGCTGAATAAAGTGTCAAAACCAGAAATGCAGGACAGGCCATGGAGAAACGGGAGCCTTGCTACGCTGATGGGCGGGATGTAAATTGCCAACAGCCACTCTGGAGACGTGTACGGTGTGTCCTGAAACATCTAAAACACTCAGCTTAGAGAGCATAGGGCACTACCACTCATGGGCGTATAAATTGGGAAAACTAAAAATCAGCAAGACACAGGCACCCCAAAGTTTAGGGCTGCTCTGTTGACAAGAACCTCCACTTCATTACACCTTAAATATCCCAGGAAAGAGAAAAATGTATAAAGAAGTTGTGGTCCTTATGTACAATGGAATATCACTCAGGCATGAAATCAACATCATAAGGCTAGTAGCAGCATGATGAGAAGATTTAGGTACGACGATTCTAAGTGAAATAAGTCACACAGAAAAAGGCACTTATCATAAGATATCACTTATAGAGGGAATGTAAAAACCGCTACACTTGAACTGAATTACAAAACAGAACAGCGTCACACGTTTAGAAAACACACTATGGCTGCTTAACGAGAAAGGTGAGGTGGGGTGATGCATAAAACAAGGGTTTCAAATTAGCTCAGATACTGTTCCATAAACCCAATATGTAACAGACAAGACCTACTCCTTGCTCAGTGAACTGGATTCAACACCCCCTGTTCACCGCCCAAGAATATATCTGACTAGTAAGACTCTTAAAACCAATGTATTGATATCTCTCTGTAAGTGAGTCAAGTGGGTGTAAAGCGGCATAAACACAGCAGTGAAAAGCAGCTAAACCCCATTATAAAAATCAATTACTTTTAAAAACCCGTGAAACAAAGACAGTGAAAGAGAGAGAAATTCATACAGAATTCGTTCAGGGGCTAGGATGCCACCTTTATTGGCCATCTCTAGACCCACAGCTGATTGAGACATAAGGGTGGACACTCTTCGGGCTGAGAGGTTTGGTGAGGTTGGGTGAGCAAACGCAGACCCTTTAAAGTAATACTGCGTGGTACCCATCCCATGGGTCCAAAATCTCCAGGTTCAAGGGCATCTTTCTACATCGAACACATGCATGAGAAACCCAGAAGACGGTACACCGTGTGATCGGGAAAGGTTTCTAAAACGCACCTCATTTCTCATCTCCTTGTGCTCGGGCTCGCCATTACAGCCGCTTTACTAGCAATCTCCCTCCTTGGAGAATCAGCACCTTTAACCTCCTGTTCCGTACAGGTTGCAAATTTGTCCTGAGGATGAACGGGAAGAGGGGGAACCAATGAGAGACTAGGTCTAGGTGTGGGGACAGGCACAGGTCACTCTATTTTCCCATCAGGAAGAAGAATTAACCACAGGCTCAGCCTGCCGCCCGGAACCACAATAGGGCCTGAAGCAATCCTGCGCTTTTGGGGCCAGCTCCCAAGAAAGCGAGTTGAAAAATGGAGCTCAGGGGCACTGCAATTCACAAACCTGCAGAGTTAGAAACGATAACTCTCGTCCACAAATATATTGAGGGAAGGCAACGAAGAGGATTTGAAAGCAAGGCAGAATTGCAGGAAACAGATTTCAGGAGGTAGATTCCAATCGCCTTTAAAGCACAGGAAAAGCGGCAAAACCTCGACCATGATGCCCTTGGCCAAAAAGGGCGTATGCGTTTTTTCCTGAATATATTCAGGAAAAAACGCATACGCCCTTTTTGGCCAACCAAGCAACCTGGAAAGGCAAATCAGTGCTACAAAGAAGTCTCGCTTCCCATCGGTCAAAAGGGCCATGCTGAATAAAGTGTCAAAACCAGAAATGCAGGACAGGCCATGGAGAAACGGGAGCCTTGCTACGCTGATGGGCGGCATGTAAATTGCCAACAGCCACTCTGGAGAAGTGTACGGTGTGTCCTGAAACATCTAAAAAACTCAGCTTAGAGAGCATAGGGCACTTCCACTCATGGGCGTATAAATTGGGAAAACTAAAAATCAGCAAGACACAGGCACCCCAAAGTTTAGGGCTGCTCTGTTGACAAGAACCTCCACTTCATTACACCTTAAATATCCCAGGAAAGAGAAAAATGGATAAAGAAGTTGTGGTCCTTATGTACAATGGAATATCACTCAGGCATGAAATCAACGTCATAAGGCTAGTAGCAGCATGATGAGTGGATTTAGGTACGACGATTCTAAGTGAAATAAGTCACACAGAAAGACACTTATCGTAAGATATCACTTATAGAGGGAATGTAAAAACCGCTACACTTGAACTGAATTACAAAACAGAACAGAGTCCCACGTTTAGAAAACACACTATGGCTGCTTAACGGGAACGGTGAGGTGGGGTGACGCATAAAACAAGGGTTTCAAATTAGCTCAGATAGCTTTCCATAAACCCAATATGTAATAGACAAGACCTACTCCTTGCTCAGTGAACTGGACGCAAAAACCCCCTATTCACCGCCCAAGAATATATCTGACTAGGAAGAATCTTCAAAGCTATGTATTGATATCTCTCTGTAAGTGAGTCAAGTGGGTGGAAAGCACCATAAAAACAGCAGTGAAAAGCAGCTAAACCCCATTATAAAAATCAATTACTTTTAAAAACCCGTGAAACAAAGACAGTGAAAGAGAGAGAAATTCTTACAAAATTCGTTCAGAGGCTGTGATGCCACCTGGATTGACCATATCTAGACCCACAGCTGATTGAGACATAAGGGTGGACACTCTTGGGGCTGAGAGGTTTGGTGAGGTTGGGTGAGCAAACGCAGACCCTTTAAAGTAATACTGCGTGGTACCCATCCCATAGGTCCCAAATCTCCAGCTTCAAGGGCATCTTCCTACATCGAAAACATGCATGAGAAACCCAGAAGATGGTACACCATGTGATCGGGAAAGATTTCTAAAACGCACCTCATTTCTCATCTCCTTGTGCTCGGGTTCGCCATTCCAGCCGCTTTACTAGCAATCTCCTTCCTTGGAGAATGAGCACCTTTAACCTCCTGTTCTGTACAGGTTGCAATTTGTCCTGAGGATGAACGGGAAGAGGGGGAACCAATGAGAGACTAGGTCTAGGTGTGGGGACAGGCACAGGTCACTCTATTTTCCCATCAGGAAGAAGAATTAAGCACAGGCTCAGCCTGCCGCCCGGAACCAGAATAGGGCCTGAAGTAATCCTGCGCTTTTGGGGCCAGCTCCCAAGAAAGCGAGTTGAAAAATGGAGCTAAGGGGCACTGCAATTCAAAAACCTGCAGAGTTAGAAATGATAACTCTCGTCCACAAATATATTGAGGGAAGGCAACGAAGAGGATTTGAAAGCAAGGCAGAATTGCAGGAAACAGATTTCAGGAGGTAGATTCCAATCGCCTTTAAAGCACAGGAAAAGCAGCAAAACCTCGACCATGATGCCCTTGGCCAAAAAGGGCGTATGCGTTTTTTCCTGAATATATTCAGGAAAAAACGCATACGCCCTTTTTGGCCAACCAAGCAACCTGGAAAGGCAAATCAGCGCTACAAAGAAGTCTCGCTTCCCATCGGTCAAAAGGGCCATGCTGAATAAAGTGTCAAAACCAGAAATGCAGGACAGGCCATGGAGAAACGGGAGCCTTGCTACGCTGATGGGCGGGATGTAAATTGCCAACAGCCACTCTGGAGAAGTGTACGGTGTGTCCTGAAACATCTAAAAAACTCAGCTTAGAGAGCATAGGGCACTTCCACTCATGGGCGTATAAATTGGGAAAACTAAAAATCAGCAAGACACAGGCACCCCAAAGTTTAGGGCTGCTCTGTTGACAAGAACCTCCACTTCATTACACCTTAAATATCCCAGGAAAGAGAAAAATGGATAAAGAAGTTGTGGTCCTTATGTACAATGGAATATCACTGAGGCATGAAATCAACGTCATAAGGCTAGTAGCAGCATGATGAGTGGATTTAGGTACGACGATTCTAAGTGAAATAAGTCACACAGAAAGACACTTATCGTAAGATATCACCTATAGAGGGAATGTAAAAACCGCTACACTTGAACTGAATTACAAAACAGAACAGAGTCCCAAGTTTAGAAAACACACTATGGCTGCTTAACGGGAACGGTGAGGTGGGGTGACGCATAAAACAAGGGTTTCAAATTAGCTCAGATAGCTTTCCATAAACCCAATATGTAATAGACAAGACCTACTCCTTGCTCAGTGAACTGGACGCAAAAACCCCCTATTCACCGCCCAAGAATATATCTGACTAGGAAGAATCTTCAAAGCTATGTATTGATATCTCTCTGTAAGTGAGTCAAGTGGGTGGAAAGCACCATAAAAACAGCAGTGAAAAGCAGCTAAACCCCATTATAAAAATCAATTACTTTTAAAAACCCGTGAAACAAAGACAGTGAAAGAGAGAGAAATTCTTACAAAATTCGTTCAGGGGCTGGGATGCCACCTGGATTGACCATATCTAGACCCACAGCTGATTGAGACATAAGGGTGGACACTCTTGGGGCTGAGAGGTTTGGTGAGGTTGGGTGAGCAAACGCAGACCCTTTAAAGTAATACTGCGTGGTACCCATCCCATAGGTCCCAAATCTCCAGCTTCAAGGGCATCTTCCTACATCGAAAACATGCATGAGAAACCCAGAAGATGGTACACCATGTGATCGGGAAAGATTTCTAAAACGCACCTCATTTCTCATCTCCTTGTGCTCGGGTTCGCCATTCCAGCCGCTTTACTAGCAATCTCCCTCCTTGGAGAATGAGCACCTTTAACCTCCTGTTCCGTACAGGTTGCAATTTGTCCTGAGGATGAACGGGAAGAGGGGGAACCAATGAGAGACTAGGTCTAGGTGTGGGGACAGGCACAGGTCACTCTATTTTCCCATCAGGAAGAAGAATTAACCACAGGCTCAGCCTGCCGCCCGGAACCACAATAGGGCCTGAAGCAATCCTGCGCTTTTGGGGCCAGCTCCCAAGAAAGCGAGTTGAAAAATGGAGCTCAGGGGCACTGCAATTCACAAACCTGCAGAGTTAGAAATGATAACTCTCGTCCACAAATATATTGAGGGAAGGCAACGAAGAGGATTTGAAAGCAAGGCAGAATTGCAGGAAACAGATTTCAGGAGGTAGATTCCAATCGCCTTTAAAGCACAGGAAAAGCAGCAAAACCTCGACCATGATGCCCTTGGCCAAAAAGGGCGTATGCGTTTTTTCCTGAATATATTCAGGAAAAAACGCATACGCCCTTTTTGGCCAACCAAGCAACCTGGAAAGGCAAATCAGCGCTACAAAGAAGTCTCGCTTCCCATCGGTCAAAAGGGCCATGCTGAATAAAGTGTCAAAACCAGAAATGCAGGACAGGCCATGGAGAAACGGGAGCCTTGCTACGCTGATGGGCGGGATGTAAATTGCCAACAGCCACTCTGGAGAAGTGTACGGTGTGTCCTGAAACCTCTAAAAAACTCAGCATAGAGAGCATAGGGCACTTCCACTCATGGGCGTATAAATTGGGAAAACTAAAAATCAGCAAGACACAGGCACCCCAAAGTTTAGGGCTGCTCTGTTGACAAGAACCTCCACTTCATTACACCTTAAATATCCCAGGAAAGAGAAAAATGGATAAAGAAGTTGTGGTCCTTATGTACAATGGAATATCACTCAGGCATGAAATCAACATCATAAGGCTAGTAGCAGCATGATGAGAAGATTTAGGTACGACGATTCTAAGTGAAATAAGTCACACAGAAAAAGGCACTTATCATAAGATATCACTTATAGAGGGAATGTAAAAACCGCTACACTTGAACTGAATTACAAAACAGAACAGCGTCACACGTTTAGAAAACACACTATGGCTGCTTAACGGGAAAGGTGAGGTGGGGTGATGCATAAAACAAGGGTTTCAAATTAGCTCAGATACTGTTCCATAAACCCAATATGTAACAGACAAGACCTACTCCTTGCTCAGTGAACTGGATTCAACACCCCCTGTTCACCGCCCAAGAATATATCTGACTAGTAAGACTCTTAAAACCAATGTATTGATATCTCTCTGTAAGTGAGTCAAGTGGGTGTAAAGCGGCATAAACACAGCAGTGAAAAGCAGCTAAACCCCATTATAAAAATCAATTACTTTTAAAAACCCGTGAAACAAAGACAGTGAAAGAGAGAGAAATTCATACAGAATTCGTTCAGGGGCTAGGATGCCACCTTTATTGGCCATCTCTAGACCCACAGCTGATTGAGACATAAGGGTGGACACTCTTGGGGCTGAGAGGTTTGGTGAGGTTGGGTGAGCAAACGCAGACCCTTTAAAGTAATACTGCGTGGTACCCATCCCATGGGTCCAAAATCTCCAGGTTCAAGGGCATCTTCCTACATCGAAAACATGCATGAGAAACCCAGAAGATGGTACACCGTGTGATCGGGAAAGGTTTCTAAAACGCACCTCATTTCTCATCTCCTTGTGCTCGGGCTCGCCATTACAGCCGCTTTACTAGCAATCTCCCTCCTTGGAGAATCAGCACCTTTAACCTCCTGTTCCGTACAGGTTGCAAATTTGTCCTGAGGATGAACGGGAAGAGGGGGAACCAATGAGAGACTAGGTCTAGGTGTGGGGACAGGCACAGGTCACTCTATTTTCCCATCAGGAAGAAGAATTAACCACAGGCTCAGCCTGCCGCCCGGAACCACAATAGGGCCTGAAGCAATCCTGCGCTTTTGCGGCCAGCTCCCAAGAAAGTGAGTTGAAAAATGGAGCTCAGGGGCACTGCAATTCACAAACCTGCAGAGTTAGAAACGATAACTCTCGTCCACAAATATATTGAGGGAAGGCAACGAAGAGGATTTGAAAGCAAGGCAGAATTGCAGGAAACAGATTTCAGGAGGTAGATTCGAATCGCCTTTAAAGCACACGAAAAGCGGCAAAACCCCGACCATGATGCCCTTGGCCAAAAAGGGCGTATGCGTTTTTTTCTGAATATATTCAGGAAAAAACGCATACGCCCTTTTTGGCCAACCAAGCAACCTGGAAAGGCAAATCAGCGCTACAAAGAAGTCTCGCTTCCCATCGGTCAAAAGGGCCATGCTGAATAAAGTGTCAAAACCAGAAATGCAGGACAGGCCATGGAGAAACGGGAGCCTTGCTACGCTGATGGGCGGGATGTAAAGTGCCAACAGCCACTCTGGAGAAGTGTACGGTGTGTCCTGAAACATCTAAAAAACTCAGCTTAGAGAGCATAGGGCACTTCCACTCATGGGCGTATAAATTGGGAAAACTAAAAATCAGCAAGACACAGGCACCCCAAAGTTTAGGGCTGCTCTGTTGACAAGAACCTCCACTTCATTACACCTTAAATATCCCAGGAAAGAGAAAAATGGATAAAGAAGTTGTGGTCCTTATGTACAATGGAATATCACTCAGGCATGAAATCAACGTCATAAGGCTAGTAGCAGCATGATGAGTGGATTTAGGTACGACGATTCTAAGTGAAATAAGTCACACAGAAAGACACTTATCGTAAGATATCACTTATAGAGGGAATGTAAAAACCGCTACACTTGAACTGAATTACAAAACAGAACAGAGTCCCACGTTTAGAAAACACACTATGGCTGCTTAACGGGAACGGTGAGGTGGGGTGACGCATAAAACAAGGGTTTCAAATTAGCTCAGATAGCTTTCCATAAACCCAATATGTAATAGACAAGACCTACTCCTTGCTCAGTGAACTGGACGCAAAAACCCCCTATTCACCGCCCAAGAATATATCTGACTAGGAAGAATCTTCAAAGCTATGTATTGATATCTCTCTGTAAGTGAGTCAAGTGGGTGGAAAGCACCATAAAAACAGCAGTGAAAAGCAGCTAAACCCCATTATAAAAATCAATTACTTTTAAAAACCCGTGAAACAAAGACAGTGAAAGAGAGAGAAATTCTTACAAAATTCGTTCAGGGGCTGGGATGCCACCTGGATTGACCATATCTAGACCCACAGCTGATTGAGACATAAGGGTGGACACTCTTGGGGCTGAGAGGTTTGGTGAGGTTGGGTGAGCAAACGCAGACCCTTTAAAGTAATACTGCGTGGTACCCATCCCATAGGTCCCAAATCTCCAGCTTCAAGGGCATCTTCCTACATCGAAAACATGCATGAGAAACCCAGAAGATGGTACACCATGTGATCGGGAAAGATTTCTAAAACGCACCTCATTTCTCATCTCCTTGTGCTCGGGTTCGCCATTCCAGCCGCTTTACTAGCAATCTCCCTCCTTGGAGAATGAGCACCTTTAACCTCCTGTTCCGTACAGGTTGCAATTTGTCCTGAGGATGAACGGGAAGAGGGGGAACCAATGAGAGACTAGGTCTAGGTGTGGGGACAGGCACAGGTCACTCTATTTTCCCATCAGGAAGAAGAATTAACCACAGGCTCAGCCTGACGCCCGGAACCAGAATAGGGCCTGAAGCAATCCTGTGCTTTTGGGGCCAGCTCCCAAGAAAGCGAGTTGAAATATGGAGCTAAGGGGCACTGCAATTCACAAACCTGCAGAGTTAGAAATGATAACTCTCGTCCACAAATATATTGAGGGAAGGCAACGAGGAGGATTTGAAAGCAAGGCAGAATTGCAGGAAACAGATTTCAGGAGGTAGATTCCAATCGCCTTTAAAGCACAGGAAAAGCGGCAAAACCTCGACCATGATGCCCTTGGCCAAAAAGGGCGTATGCGTTTTTTCCTGAATATATTCAGGAAAAAACGCATACGCCCTTTTTGGCCAACCAAGCAACCTGGAAAGGCAAATCAGCGCTACAAAGAAGTCTCGCTTCCCATCGGTCAAAAGGGCCATGCTGAATAAAGTGTCAAAACCAGAAATGCAGGACAGGCCATGGAGAAACGGGAGCCTTGCTACGCTGATGGGCGGGATGTAAATTGCCAACAGCCACTCTGGAGACGTGTACGGTGTGTCCTGAAACATCTAAAACACTCAGCTTAGAGAGCATAGGGCACTACCACTCATGGGCGTATAAATTGGGAAAACTAAAAATCAGCAAGACACAGGCACCCCAAAGTTTAGGGCTGCTCTGTTGACAAGAACCTCCACTTCGTTACACCTTAAATATCCCAGGAAAGAGAAAAATGTATAAAGAAGTTGTGGTCCTTATGTACAATGGAATATCACTCAGGCATGAAATCAACATCATAAGGCTAGTAGCAGCATGATGAGAAGATTTAGGTACGACGATTCTAAGTGAAATAAGTCACACAGAAAAAGGCACTTATCATAAGATATCACTTATAGAGGGAATGTAAAAACCGCTACACTTGAACTGAATTACAAAACAGAACAGCGTCACACGTTTAGAAAACACACTATGGCTGCTTAACGGGAAAGGTGACGTGGGGTGATGCATAAAACAAGGGTTTCAAATTAGCTCAGATACTGTTCCATAAACCCAATATGTAACAGACAAGACCTACTCCTTGCTCAGTGAACTGGATTCAACACCCCCTGTTCACCGCCCAAGAATATATCTGACTAGTAAGACTCTTAAAACCAATGTATTGATATCTCTCTGTAAGTGAGTCAAGTGGGTGTAAAGCGGCATAAACACAGCAGTGAAAAGCAGCTAAACCCCATTATAAAAATCAATTACTTTTAAAAACCCGTGAAACAAAGACAGTGAAAGAGAGAGAAATTCATACAGAATTCGTTCAGGGGCTAGGATGCCACCTTTATTGGCCATCTCTAGACCCACAGCTGATTGAGACATAAGGGTGGACACTCTTCGGGCTGAGAGGTTTGGTGAGGTTGGGTGAGCAAACGCAGACCCTTTAAAGTAATACTGCGTGGTACCCATCCCATGGGTCCAAAATCTCCAGGTTCAAGGGCATCTTTCTACATCGAACACATGCATGAGAAACCCAGAAGACGGTACACCGTGTGATCGGGAAAGGTTTCTAAAACGCACCTCATTTCTCATCTCCTTGTGCTCGGGCTCGCCATTACAGCCGCTTTACTAGCAATCTCCCTCCTTGGAGAATCAGCACCTTTAACCTCCTGTTCCGTACAGGTTGCAAATTTGTCCTGAGGATGAACGGGAAGAGGGGGAACCAATGAGAGACTAGGTCTAGGTGTGGGGACAGGCACAGGTCACTCTATTTTCCCATCAGGAAGAAGAATTAACCACAGGCTCAGCCTGCCGCCCGGAACCACAATAGGGCCTGAAGCAATCCTGCGCTTTTGGGGCCAGCTCCCAAGAAAGCGAGTTGAAAAATGGAGCTCAGGGGCACTGCAATTCACAAACCTGCAGAGTTAGAAACGATAACTCTCGTCCAAAAATATATTGAGGGAAGGCAACGAAGAGGATTTGAAAGCAAGGCAGAATTGCAGGAAACAGATTTCAGGAGGTAGATTCCAATCGCCTTTAAAGCACAGGAAAAGCGGCAAAACCTCGACCATGATGCCCTTGGCCAAAAAGGGCGTATGCGTTTTTTCCTGAATATATTCAGGAAAAAACGCATACGCCCTTTTTGGCCAACCAAGCAACCTGGAAAGGCAAATCAGTGCTACAAAGAAGTCTCGCTTCCCATCGGTCAAAAGGGCCATGCTGAATAAAGTGTCAAAACCAGAAATGCAGGACAGGCCATGGAGAAACGGGAGCCTTGCTACGCTGATGGGCGGCATGTAAATTGCCAACAGCCACTCTGGAGAAGTGTACGGTGTGTCCTGAAACATCTAAAAAACTCAGCTTAGAGAGCATAGGGCACTTCCACTCATGGGCGTATAAATTGGGAAAACTAAAAATCAGCAAGACACAGGCACCCCAAAGTTTAGGGCTGCTCTGTTGACAAGAACCTCCACTTCATTACACCTTAAATATCCCAGGAAAGAGAAAAATGGATAAAGAAGTTGTGGTCCTTATGTACAATGGAATATCACTCAGGCATGAAATCAACGTCATAAGGCTAGTAGCAGCATGATGAGTGGATTTAGGTACGACGATTCTAAGTGAAATAAGTCACACAGAAAGACACTTATCGTAAGATATCACTTATAGAGGGAATGTAAAAACCGCTACACTTGAACTGAATTACAAAACAGAACAGAGTCCCACGTTTAGAAAACACACTATGGCTGCTTAACGGGAACGGTGAGGTGGGGTGACGCATAAAACAAGGGTTTCAAATTAGCTCAGATAGCTTTCCATAAACCCAATATGTAATAGACAAGACCTACTCCTTGCTCAGTGAACTGGACGCAAAAACCCCCTATTCACCGCCCAAGAATATATCTGACTAGGAAGAATCTTCAAAGCTATGTATTGATATCTCTCTGTAAGTGAGTCAAGTGGGTGGAAAGCACCATAAAAACAGCAGTGAAAAGCAGCTAAACCCCATTATAAAAATCAATTACTTTTAAAAACCCGTGAAACAAAGACAGTGAAAGAGAGAGAAATTCTTACAAAATTCGTTCAGAGGCTGTGATGCCACCTGGATTGACCATATCTAGACCCACAGCTGATTGAGACATAAGGGTGGACACTCTTGGGGCTGAGAGGTTTGGTGAGGTTGGGTGAGCAAACGCAGACCCTTTAAAGTAATACTGCGTGGTACCCATCCCATAGGTCCCAAATCTCCAGCTTCAAGGGCATCTTCCTACATCGAAAACATGCATGAGAAACCCAGAAGATGGTACACCATGTGATCGGGAAAGATTTCTAAAACGCACCTCATTTCTCATCTCCTTGTGCTCGGGTTCGCCATTCCAGCCGCTTTACTAGCAATCTCCCTCCTTGGAGAATGAGCACCTTTAACCTCCTGTTCCGTACAGGTTGCAATTTGTCCTGAGGATGAACGGGAAGAGGGGGAACCAATGAGAGACTAGGTCTAGGTGTGGGGACAGGCACAGGTCACTCTATTTTCCCATCAGGAAGAAGAATTAACCAGAGGCTCAGCCGGCCGCCCGGAACCACAATAGGGCCTGAAGCAATCCTGCGCTTTTGCAGCCAGCTCCCAAGAAAGCGAGTTGAAAAATGGAGCTCAGGGGCACTGCAATTCACAAACCTGCAGAGTTATAAATGATAACTCTCGTCCACAAATATATTGAGGGAAGGCAACGAAGAGGATTTGAAAGCAAGGCAGAATTGCAGGAAACAGATTTCAGGAGGTAGAGTCGAATCGCCTTTAAAGCACAAGAAAAGAGGCAAAACCTCGACCATGATGCCCTTGGCCAAAAAGGGCGTATGCGTTTTTTCCTGAATATATTCAGGAAAAAACGCATACGCCCTTTTTGGCCAACCAAGCAACCTGGAAAGGCAAATCAGCGCTACAAAGAAGTCTCGCTTCCCATCGGTCAAAAGGGCCATGCTGAATAAAGTGTCAAAACCAGAAATGCAGGACAGGCCATGGAGAAACGGGAGTCTTGCTACGCTGATGGGCGGGATGTAAATTGCCAACAGCCACTCTGGAGACGTGTACGGTGTGTCCTGAAACATCTAAAAATCTCAGCTTAGAGAGCATAGGGCACTTCCACTCATGGGCGTATAAATTGGGAAAACTAAAAATCAGCAAGACACAGGCACCCCAAAGTTTAGGGCTGCTCTGTTGACAAGAACCTCCACTTCGTTACACCTTAAATATCCCAGGAAAGAGAAAAATGGATAAGGAAGTTGTGGTCCTTCTGTACAATGGCATATCACTCAGCCATGAAATTAACGTCATAAGGCTAGTAGCAGCATGATGAGAGGATTTAGGTACGACGATTCTAAGTGAAATAAGTCACACAGAAAAAGACACTTATCATAAGATATCACTTATAGAGGGAATGTAAAAACCGCTACACTTGAACTGAATTACAAAACAGAACAGCGTCACACGTTTAGAAGACACACTATGGCTGCTTAAAGGGAAAGGTGAGGTGGGGTGATGCATAAAACAAGGGTTTCAAATTAGCTCAGAAACCGTTCCATAAACCCAATATGTAATAAACAAGACCTATTCCTTGCTCAGTGAACTGGACTCAACACCCCCTGTTCACGGCCCAAGAATATAACTGATTAGTAAGAATCTTAAAACCAATGTATTGATATCCCTCTGTAAGTGAGTCAAGTGGGTGTAAAGCGGCATAAACACAGCAGTGAAAAGCAGCTAAACCCCATTATAAAAATCAATTACTTTTAGAAACCCGTGAAACAAAGATAGTGAAAGAGAGAGAAATTTATACAGAATTCGTTCAGGGGCTGGGATGCCACCTTTATTGACCATCTCTAGACCCACAGCTGATTGAGACATAAGGGTGGACACTCTTGGGGCTGAGAGGTTTGGAGAGGTTGGGTGAGCAAACGCAGACCGTTTAAAGTAATACTGCGTGGTACCCATCCCATGGGTCCAAAATCTCCAGGTTCAAGGGCATCTTCCTACATCGAAAACATGCATGAGAAACCCAGAAGACGGTACACCGTGTGATCGGGAAAGGTTTCTAAAACGCACCTCATTTCTCATCTCCTTGTGCTCGGGCTCGCCATTACAGCCGCTTTACTAGCAATCTCCCTCCTTGGAAAATCAGCACCTTTAACCTCCTGTTCCGTACAGGTTGCAAATTTGTCCTGAGGATGAACGGGAAGAGGGGGAACCAATGAGAGACTAGGTCTAGGTGTGGGGACAGGCACAGGTCACTCTATTTTCCCATCAGGAAGAAGAATTAACCACAGGCTCAGCCTGTCGCCCGGAACCACAATAGGGCCTGAAGCAATCCTGCGCTTTTGCGGCCACATCCCAAGAAAGCGAGTTGAAAAATGGAGCTCAGGGGCACTGCAATTCACAAACCTGGAGAGTTAAAAACGATAACTCTCGTCCACAAATATATTGAGGGAAGGCAACGAAGCGGATTTGAAAGCAAGGCAGAATTGCAGGAAACAGATTTCAGGAGGTAGATTCGAATCGCCTTTAAAGCACAGGAAAAGCGGCAAAACCTCGACCATGATGCCCTTGGCCAAAAAGGGCGTATGCGTTTTTTCCTGAATATATTCAGCAAAAAACGCATACGCCCTTTTTGGCCAACCAAGCAACCTGGAAAGGCAAATCAGCGCTACAAAGAATTCTCGCTTCCCATCGGTCAAAAGGGCCATGCTGAATAAAGTGTCAAAACCAGAAATGCAGGACAGGCCATGGAGAAACGGGAGCCTTGCTACGCTGATGGGCGGGATGTAAAGTGCCAACAGCCACTCTGGAGAAGTGTACGGTGTGTCCTGAAACATCTAAAAAACTCAGCTTAGAGAGCATAGGGCACTTCCACTCATGGGCGTATAAATTGGGAAAACTAAAATTCAGCAAGACACAGGCACCCCAAAGTTTAGGGCTGCTCTGTTGACAAGAACCTCCACTTCATTACACCTTAAATATCCCAGGAAAGAGAAAAATGGATAAAGAAGTTGTGGTCCTTATGTACAATGGAATATCACTCAGGCATGAAATCAACGTCATAAGGCTAGTAGCAGCATGATGAGTGGATTTAGGTACGACGATTCTAAGTGAAATAAGACACACAGAAAGACACTTATCGTAAGATATCACTTATAGAGGGAATGTAAAAACCGCTACACTTGAACTGAATTACAAAACAGAACAGAGTCCCACGTTTAGAAAACACACTATGGCTGCTTAACGGGAACGGTAAGGTGGGGTGACGCATAAAACAAGGGTTTCAAATTAGCTCAGATAGCTTTCCATAAACCCAATATGTAATAGACAAGACCTACTCCTTGCTCAGTGAACTGGACGCAAAACCCCCCTATTCACCGCCCAAGAATATATCTGACTAGGAAGACTCTTCAAAGCTATGTATTGATATCTCTCTGTAAGTGAGTCAAGTGGGTGGAAAGCACCATAAAAACAGCAGTGGAAAGCACCATAAAACAACAGTGAAAAGCAGCTAAACCCCATTATAAAAATCAATTACTTTTAAAAACCCGTGAAACAAAGACAGTGAAAGAGAGAGAAATTCTTACAAAATTCGTTCAGGGGCTGGGATGCCACCTTTATTGACCATCTCTAGACCCACAGCTGATTGAGACATAAGGGTGGACACTCTTGGGGCTGAGAGGTTTGGTGAGGTTGGGTGAGCAAACGCAGACCCTTTAAAGTAATACTGCGTGGTACCCATCCCATCGGTCCAAAATCTCCAGGTTCAAGGGCATCTTTCTACATCGAAAACATGCATGAGAAACCCAGAAGACGGTACACCGTGTGATCGGGAAAGGTTTCTAAAACGCACCTCATTTCTCATCTCCTTGTGCTCGGGCTCGCCATTACAGCCGCTTTACTAGCAATCTCCCTCCTTGGAGAATCAGCACCTTTAACCTCCTGTTCCGTACAGGTTGCAACTTTGTCCTGAGGATGAACGGGAAGAGGGGGAACCAATGAGAGACTAGGTCTAGGTGTGGGGACAGGCACAGGTCACTCTATTTTCCCATCAGGAAGAAGAATTAACCACAGGCTCAGCCTGCCGCCCGGAACCACAATAGGGCCTGAAGCAATCCTGCGCTTTTGGGGCCAGCTCCCTAGAAAGCGAGTTGAAAAATGGAGCTCAGGGGCACTGCAATTCACAAACCTGTAGAGTTATAAATGTTAACTCTCGTCCACAAATATATTGAGGGAAGGCAACGAAGAGGATTTGAAAGCAAGGCAGAATTGCAGGAAACAGATTTCAGGAGGTAGATTCGAATCACCTTTAAAGCACAGGAAAAGCGGCAAAACCTCGACCATGATGCCCTTGGCCAAAAAGGGCGTATGCGTTTTTTCCTGAATATATTCAGGAAAAAACGCATACGCCCTTTTTGGCCAACCAAGCAACCTGGAAAGGTAAATCAGCGCTACAAAGAAGTCTCGCTTCCCATCGGTCAAAAGGGCCATGCTGAATAAAGTGTCAAAACCAGAAATGCAGGACAGGCCAAGGAGAAACGGGAGTCTTGCTACGCTGATGGGCGGGATGTAAATTGCCAACAGCCACTCTGGAGAAGTGTACGGTGTGTCCTGAAACATCTAAAAAACTCAGCTTAGAGAGCATAGGGCACTTCCACTCATGGGCGTATAAATTGGGAAAACTAAAAATCAGCAAGACACAGGCACCCCAAAGTTTAGGGCTGCTCTGTTGACAAGAACCTCCACTTCGTTACACCTTAAATATCCCAGGAAAGAGAAAAATGGATAAGGAAGTTGTGGTCCTTATGTACAATGGCATATCACTCAGCCATGAAATTAACGTCATAAGGCTAGTAGCAGCATGATGAGAGGATTTAGGTACGACGATTCTAAGTGAAATAAGTCACACAGAAAAAGGCACTTATCATAAGATATCACTTATAGAGGGAATGTAAAAACCGCTACACTTGAACTGAATTACAAAACAGAACAGCGTCACACGTTTAGAAGACACACTATGGCTGCTTAACGGGAAAGGTGAGGTGGGGTGATGCATAAAACAAGGGTTTCAAATTAGCTCAGATACCGTTCCATAAACCCAATATGTAATAGACAAGACCTACTCCTTGCTCAGTGAACTGGACTCAACATCCCCTGTTCACCGCCCAAGAATATATCTGACTAGTAAGAATCTTAAAACCAATGTATTGATATCCCTCTGTAAGTGAGTCAAGTGGGTGTAAAGCGGCATAAACACAGCAGTGAAAAGCAGCTAAACCCCATTATAAAAATCAATTACTTTTAAAAACCCGTGAAACAAAGACAGTGAAAGAGAGAGAAATTCTTACAAAATTCGTTCAGGGGCTGTGATGCCACCTGGATTGACCATCTCTAGACCCACAGCTGATTGAGACATAAGGGTGGACACTCTTGGGGCTGAGAGGTTTGGTGAGGTTGGGTGAGCAAACGCAGACCCTTTAAAGTAATACTGCGTGGTATCCATCCCATGGGTCCAAAATCTCCAGGTTCAAGGGCATCTTCCTACATCGAAAACATGCATGAGAAACCCAGAAGATGGTACACCGTGTGATCGGGAAAGGTTTCTAAAACGCACCTCATTTCTCTTCTCCTTGTGCTCGGGTTGGCCATTACAGTCGCTTTACTAGCAATCTCCCTCCTTGGAGAATGAGCACCTTTAACCTCCTGTTCCGTACAGGTTGCAATTTGTCCTGATGATGAACGGGAATAGGGGGAACCAATGAGAGACTAGGTCTAGGTGTGGGGACAGGCACAGGTCACTCTATTTTCCCATCAGGAAGAAGAATTAACCAGAGGCTCAGCCTGCCGCCCGGAACCACAATAGGGCCTGAAGCAATCCTGCGCTTTTGCAGCCAGCTCCCAAGAAAGCGAGTTGAAAAATGGAGCTCAGGGGCACTGCAATTCACAAACCTGCAGAGTTATAAATGATAACTCTCGTCCACAAATATATTGAGGGAAGGCAACGAAGAGGATTTGAAAGCAAGGCAGAATTGCAGGAAATAGATTTCAGGAGGTAGAGTCGAATCGCCTTTAAAGCACAAGAAAAGAGGCAAAACCTCGACCATGATGCCCTTGGCCAAAAAGGGCGTATGCGTTTTTTCCTGAATATATTCAGGAAAAAACGCATACGCCCTTTTTGGCCAACCAAGCAACCTGGAAAGGCAAATCAGCGCTACAAAGAAGTCTCGCTTCCCATCGGTCAAAAGGGCCATGCTGAATAAAGTGTCAAAACCAGAAATGCAGGACAGGCCATGGAGAAACGGGAGCCTTGCTACGCTGATGGGCGGGATGTAAATTGCCAACAGCCACTCTGGAGACGTGTACGGTGTGTCCTGAAACATCTAAAAATCTCAGCTTAGAGAGCATAGGGCACTTCCACTCATGGGCGTATAAATTGGGAAAACTAAAAATCAGCAAGACACAGGCACCCCAAAGTTTAGGGCTGCTCTGTTGACAAGAACCTCCACTTCGTTACACCTTAAATATCCCAGGAAAGAGAAAAATGGATAAGGAAGTTGTGGTCCTTCTGTACAATGGCATATCACTCAGCCATGAAATTAACGTCATAAGGCTAGTAGCAGCATGATGAGAGGATTTAGGTACGACGATTCTAAGTGAAATAAGTCACACAGAAAAAGACACTTATCATAAGATATCACTTATAGAGGGAATGTAAAAACCGCTACACTTGAACTGAATTACAAAACAGAACAGCGTCACACGTTTAGAAGACACACTATGGCTGCTTAAAGGGAAAGGTGAGGTGGGGTGATGCATAAAACAAGGGTTTCAAATTAGCTCAGAAACCGTTCCATAAACCCAATATGTAATAAACAAGACCTATTCCTTGCTCAGTGAACTGGACTCAACACCCCCTGTTCACGGCCCAAGAATATAACTGATTAGTAAGAATCTTAAAACCAATGTATTGATATCCCTCTGTAAGTGAGTCAAGTGGGTGTAAAGCGGCATAAACACAGCAGTGAAAAGCAGCTAAACCCCATTATAAAAATCAATTACTTTTAGAAACCCGTGAAACAAAGATAGTGAAAGAGAGAGAAATTCATACAGAATTCGTTCAGGGGCTGGGATGCCACCTTTATTGACCATCTCTAGACCCACAGCTGATTGAGACATAAGGGTGGACACTCTTGGGGCTGAGAGGTTTGGAGAGGTTGGGTGAGCAAACGCAGACCGTTTAAAGTAATACTGCGTGGTACCCATCCCATGGGTCCAAAATCTCCAGGTTCAAGGGCATCTTCCTACATCGAAAACATGCATGAGAAACCCAGAAGACGGTACACCGTGTGATCGGGAAAGGTTTCTAAAACGCACCTCATTTCTCATCTCCTTGTGCTCGGGCTCGCCATTACAGCCGCTTTACTAGCAATCTCCCTCCTTGGAGAATCAGCACCTTTAACCTCCTGTTCCGTACAGGTTGCAAATTTGTCCTGAGGATGAACGGGAAGAGGGGGAACCAATGAGAGACTAGGTCTAGGTGTGGGGACAGGCACAGGTCACTCTATTTTCCCATCAGGAAGAAGAATTAACCACAGGCTCAGCCTGCCGCCCGGAACCACAATAGGGCCTGAAGCAATCCTGCGCTTTTGCGGCCACATCCCAAGAAAGCGAGTTGAAAAATGGAGCTCAGGGGCACTGCAATTCACAAACCTGGAGAGTTAGAAACGATAACTCTCGTCCACAAATATATTGAGGGAAGGCAACGAAGCGGATTTGAAAGCAAGGCAGAATTGCAGGAAACAGATTTCAGGAGGTAGATTCGAATCGCCTTTAAAGCACAGGAAAAGCGGCAAAACCTCGACCATGATGCCCTTGGCCAAAAAGGGCGTATGCGTTTTTTCCTGAATATATTCAGCAAAAAACGCATACGCCCTTTTTGGCCAACCAAGCAACCTGGAAAGGCAGATCAGCGCTACAAAGAATTCTCGCTTCCCATCGGTCAAAAGGGCCATGCTGAATAAAGTGTCAAAACCAGAAATGCAGGACAGGCCATGGAGAAACGGGAGCCTTGCTACGCTGATGGGCGGGATGTAAAGTGCCAACAGCCACTCTGGAGAAGTGTACGGTGTGTCCTGAAACATCTAAAAAACTCAGCTTAGAGAGCATAGGGCACTTCCACTCATGGGCGTATAAATTGGGAAAACTAAAATTCAGCAAGACACAGGCACCCCAAAGTTTAGGGCTGCTCTGTTGACAAGAACCTCCACTTCATTACACCTTAAATATCCCAGGAAAGAGAAAAATGGATAAAGAAGTTGTGGTCCTTATGTACAATGGAATATCACTCAGGCATGAAATCAACGTCATAAGGCTAGTAGCAGCATGATGAGTGGATTTAGGTACGACGATTCTAAGTGAAATAAGTCACACAGAAAGACACTTATCGTAAGATATCACTTATAGAGGGAATGTAAAAACCGCTACACTTGAACTGAATTACAAAAGAGAACAGAGTCCCACGTTTAGAAAACACACTATGGCTGCTTAACGGGAACGGTGAGTTGGGGTGACGCATAAAACAAGGGTTTCAAATTAGCTCAGATAGCTTTCCATAAACCCAATATGTAATAGACAAGACCTACTCCTTGCTCAGTGAACTGGACGCAAAAACCCCCTATTCACCGCCCAAGAATATATCTGACTAGGAAGAATCTTCAAAGCTATGTATTGATATCTCTCTGTAAGTGAGTCAAGTGGGTGGAAAGCACCATAAAAACAGCAGTGAAAAGCAGCTAAACCCCATTATAAAAATCAATTACTTTTAAAAACCCGTGAAACAAAGACAGTGAAAGAGAGAGAAATTCTTACAAAATTCGTTCAGGGGCTGGGATGCCACCTTTATTGACCATCTCTAGACACACACCGGATTGAGACATAAGGGTGGACACTCTTGGGGCTGAGAGGTTTGGTGAGGTTGGGTGAGCAAACGCAGACCCTTTAAAGTAATACTGCGTGGTACCCATCCCATAGGTCCCAAATCTCCAGCTTCAAGGGCATCTTCCTACACCGAAAACATGCATGAGAAACCCAGAAGATGGTACACCATGTGATCGGGAAAGGTTTCTAAAACGCACCTCATTTCTCATCACCTTGTGCACGAGTTCGCCATTCCAGCCACTTTACTAGCAATCTCCCTCCTTGGAGAATGAGCACCTTTAACCTCCTGTTCCGTACAGGTTGCAATTTGTCCTGAGGATGAACGGGAAGAGGGGGAACCAATGAGAGACTAGGTCTAGGTGTGGGGACAGGCACAGGTCACTCTATTTTCCCATCAGGAAGAAGAATTAACCACAGGCTCAGCCTGCCGCCCGGAACCACAATAGGGCCTGAAGCAGTCCTGTGCTATTGCGGCCAGCTCCCAAGAAAGCGACTTGAAAAATGGAGCTCAGGGGCACTGCAATTCACAAACCTGCAGAGTTAGAAATGATAACTCTCGTCCACAAATATATTGAGGGAAGGCAACGAAGAGGATTTGAAAGCAAGGCAGAATTGCAGGAAACAGATTTCAGGAGGTAGATTCCAATCGCCTTTAAAGCACAGGAAAAGCGGCAAAACCTCGACCATGATGCCCTTGGCCAAAAAGGGCGTATGCGTTTCTTCCTGAATATATTCAGGAAAAAACGCATACGCCCTTTTTTGCCAACCAAGCAACCTGGAAAGGCAAATCAGCGCTACAAAGAAGTCTCGCTTCCCATCGGTCAAAAGGGCCATGCTGAATAAAGTGTCAAAACCAGAAATGCAGGACAGGCCATGGAGAAACGGGAGCCTTGCTACGCTGATGGGCGGGATGTAAATTGCCAACAGCCACTCTGGAGACGTGTACGGTGTGTCCTGAAACATCTAAAACACTCAGCTTAGAGAGCATAGGGCACTACCACTCATGGGCGTATAAATTGGGAAAACTAAAAATCAGCAAGACACAGGCACCCCAAAGTTTAGGGCTGCTCTGTTGACAAGAACCTCCACTTCATTACACCTTAAATATCCCAGGAAAGAGAAAAATGGATAAAGAACTTTTAGTCCTTATGTACAATGGAATATCACTCAGGTCATGAAATCAACCTCATAAGGCTAGTAGCAGCATGATGAGTGGATTTAGGTACGACGATTCTAAGTGAAATAAGTCACACAGAAAGACACTTATCGTAAGATATCACTTATAGAGGGAATGTAAAAACCGCTACACTTGAACTGAATTACAAAACAGAACAGAGTCCCACGTTTAGAAAACACACTATGGCTGCTTAACGGGAAAGTTGAGGTGGGGTGATGCATAAAACAAGGGTTTCAAATTAGCTCAGATAGCTTTCCATAAACCCAATATGTAATAGACAAGACCTACTCCTTGCTCAGTGAACTGGACGCAAAAACCCCCTATTCACCGCCCAAGAATATATCTGACTAGGAAGAATCTTCAAAGCTATGTATTGATATCTCTCTGTAAGTGAGTCAAGTGGGTGTAAAGCGGCATAAACACAGCAGTGAAAAGCAGCTAAACCCCATTATAAAAATCAATTACTTTTAAAAACCCGTGAAACAAAGACAGTGAAAGAGAGACAAATTCTTGCAAAATTCGTTCATGGGCTGTGATGCCACCTGGATTGACCATATTTAGACCCACACCTGATTGAGACATAAGGGTGGACACTCTTGGGGCTGAGAGGTTTGGTGAGGTTGGGTGAGCAAACGCAGACCCTTTAAAGTAATACTGCGTGGTACCCATCCCATAGGTCCCAAATCTCCAGCTTCAAGGGCATCTTCCTACATCGAAAACATGCATGAGAAACCCAGAAGATGGTACACCATGTGATTGGGAAAGATTTCTAAAACGCACCTCATTTCTCATCTCCTTGTGCTCGGGTTCGCCATTCCAGCCGCTTTACTAGCAATCTCCCTCCTTGGAGAATGAGCACCTTTAACCTCCTGTTCCGTACAGGTTGCAATTTGTCCTGAGGATGAACGGGAAGAGGGGGAACCAATGAGAGACTAGGTCTAGGTGTGGGGACAGGCACAGGTCACTCTATTTTCCCATCAGGAAGAAGAATTAACCACAGGCTCAGCCTGACGCCCGGAACCAGAATAGGGCCTGAAGCAATCCTGTGCTTTTGGGGCCAGCTCCCAAGAAAGCGAGTTGAAATATGGAGCTAAGGGGCACTGCAATTCAAAAACCTGCAGAGTAAGAAATGATAACTCTCGTCCACAAATATATTGAGGGAAGGCAACAAGGAGGATTTGAAAGCAAGGCAGAATTGCAGGAAACAGATTTCAGGAGGTAGATTCCAATCGCCTTTAAAGCACAGGAAAAGCGGCAAAACCTCGACCATGATGCCCTTGGCCAAAAAGGGCGTATGCGTTTTTTCCTGAATATATTCAGGAAAAAACGCATACGCCCTTTTTGGCCAGCCAAGCAACCTGGAAAGGCAAATCAGCGCTACAAAGAAGTCTCGCTTCCCATCGGTCAAAAGGGCCATGCTGAATAAAGTGTCAAAACCAGAAATGCAGGACAGGCCATGGAGAAACGGGAGCCTTGCTACGCTGATGGGCGGGATGTAAAGTGCCAACAGCCACTCTGGAGACGTGTACGGTGTGTCCTGAAACATCTAAAACACTCAGCTTAGAGAGCATAGGGCACTACCACTCATGGGCGTATAAATTGGGAAAACTAAAAATCAGCAAGACACAGGCACCCCAAAGTTTAGGGCTGCTCTGTTGACAAGAACCTCCACTTCATTACACCTTAAATATCCCAGGAAAGAGAAAAATGTATAAAGAAGTTGTGGTCCTTATGTACAATGGAATATCACTCAGGCATGAAATCAACATCATAAGGCTAGTAGCAGCATGATGAGAAGATTTAGGTACGACGATTCTAAGTGAAATAAGTCACACAGAAAAAGGCACTTATCATAAGATATCACTTATAGAGGGAATGTAAAAACCGCTACACTTGAACTGAATTACAAAACAGAACAGCGTCACACGTTTAGAAAACACACTATGGCTGCTTAACGGGAAAGGTGAGGTGGGTTGATGCATAAAACAAGGGTTTCAAATTAGCTCAGATACTGTTCCATAAACCCAATATGTAACAGACAAGACCTACTCCTTGCTCAGTGAACTGGATTCAACACCCCCTGTTCACCGCGCAAGAATATATCTGACTAGTAAGACTCTTAAAACCAATGTATTGATATCTCTCTGTAAGTGAGTCAAGTGGGTGTAAAGCGGCATAAACACAGCAGTGAAAAGCAGCTAAACCCCATTATAAAAATCAATTACTTTTAAAAACCCGTGAAACAAAGACAGTGAAAGAGAGAGAAATTCATACAGAATTCGTTCAGGGGCTAGGATGCCACCTTTATTGACCATCTCTAGACCCACAGCTGATTGAGACATAAGGGTGGACACTCTTCGGGCTGAGAGGTTTGGTGAGGTTGGGTGAGCAAACGCAGACCCTTTAAAGTAATACTGCGTGGTACCCATCCCATGGGTCCAAAATCTCCAGGTTCAAGGGCATCTTTCTACATCGAACACATGCATGAGAAACCCAGAAGACGGTACACCGTGTGATCGGGAAAGGTTTCTAAAACGCACCTCATTTCTCATCTCCTTGTGCTCGGGCTCGCCATTACAGCCGCTTTACTAGCAATCTCCCTCCTTGGAGAATCAGCACCTTTAACCTCCTGTTCCGTACAGGTTGCAAATTTGTCCTGAGGATGAACGGGAAGAGGGGGAACCAATGAGAGACTAGGTCTAGGTGTGGGGACAGGCACAGGTCACTCTATTTTCCCATCAGGAAGAAGAATTAACCACAGGCTCAGCCTGCCGCCCGGAACCACAATAGGGCCTGAAGCAATCCTGCGCTTTTGGGGCCAGCTCCCAAGAAAGCGAGTTGAAAAATGGAGCTCAGGGGCACTGCAATTCACAAACCTGCAGAGTTAGAAACGATAACTCTCGTCCACAAATATATTGAGGGAAGGCAACGAAGAGGATTTGAAAGCAAGGCAGAATTGCAGGAAACAGATTTCAGGAGGTAGATTCCAATCGCCTTTAAAGCACAGGAAAAGCGGCAAAACCTCGACCATGATGCCCTTGGCCAAAAAGGGCGTATGCGTTTTTTCCTGAATATATTCAGGAAAAAACGCATACGCCCTTTTTGGCCAACCAAGCAACCTGGAAAGGCAAATCAGTGCTACAAAGAAGTCTCGCTTCCCATCGGTCAAAAGGGCCATGCTGAATAAAGTGTCAAAACCAGAAATGCAGGACAGGCCATGGAGAAACGGGAGCCTTGCTACGCTGATGGGCGGCATGTAAATTGCCAACAGCCACTCTGGAGAAGTGTACGGTGTGTCCTGAAACATCTAAAAAACTCAGCTTAGAGAGCATAGGGCACTTCCACTCATGGGCGTATAAATTGGGAAAACTAAAAATCAGCAAGACACAGGCACCCCAAAGTTTAGGGCTGCTCTGTTGACAAGAACCTCCACTTCATTACACCTTAAATATCCCAGGAAAGAGAAAAATGGATAAAGAAGTTGTGGTCCTTATGTACAATGGAATATCACTCAGGCATGAAATCAACGTCATAAGGCTAGTAGCAGCATGATGAGTGGATTTAGGTACGACGATTCTAAGTGAAATAAGTCACACAGAAAGACACTTATCGTAAGATATCACTTATAGAGGGAATGTAAAAACCGCTACACTTGAACTGAATTACAAAACAGAACAGAGTCCCACGTTTAGAAAACACACTATGGCTGCTTAACGGGAACGGTGAGGTGGGGTGACGCATAAAACAAGGGTTTCAAATTAGCTCAGATAGCTTTCCATAAACCCAATATGTAATAGATAAGACCTACTCCTTGCTCAGTGAACTGGACGCAAAAACCCCCTATTCACCGCCCAAGAATATATCTGACTAGGAAGAATCTTCAAAGCTATGTATTGATATCTCTCTGTAAGTGAGTCAAGTGGGTGGAAAGCAACATAAAAACAGCAGTGAAAAGCAGCTAAACCCCATTATAAAAATCAATTACTTTTAAAAACCCGTGAAACAAAGACAGTGAAAGAGAGAGAAATTCTTACAAAATTCGTTCAGAGGCTGTGATGCCACCTGGATTGACCATATCTAGACCCACAGCTGATTGAGACATAAGGGTGGACACTCTTGGGGCTGAGAGGTTTGGTGAGGTTGGGTGAGCAAACGCAGACCCTTTAAAGTAATAATGCGTGGTACCCATCCCATAGGTCCCAAATCTCCAGCTTCAAGGGCATCTTCCTACATCGAAAACATGCATGAGAAACCCAGAAGATGGTACACCATGTGATCGGGAAAGATTTCTAAAACGCACCTCATTTCTCATCTCCTTGTGCTCGGGTTCGCCATTCCAGCCGCTTTACTAGCAATCTCCCTCCTTGGAGAATGAGCACCTTTAACCTCCTGTTCCGTACAGGTTGCAATTTGTCCTGAGGATGAACGGGAAGAGGGGGAACCAATGAGAGACTAGGTCTAGGTGTGGGGACAGGCACAGGTCACTCTATTTTCCCATCAGGAAGAAGAATTAAGCACAGGCTCAGCCTGCCGCCCGGAACCAGAATAGGGCCTGAAGTAATCCTGCGCTTTTGGGGCCAGCTCCCAAGAAAGCGAGTTGAAAAATGGAGCTAAGGGGCACTGCAATTCAAAAACCTGCAGAGTTAGAAATGATAACTCTCGTCCACAAATATATTGAGGGAAGGCAACGAAGAGGATTTGAAAGCAAGGCAGAATTGCAGGAAACAGATTTCAGGAGGTAGATTCCAATCGCCTTTAAAGCACAGGAAAAGCGGCAAAACCTCGACCATGATGCCCTTGGCCAAAAAGGGCGTATGCGTTTTTTCCTGAATATATTCAGGAAAAAACGCATACGCCCTTTTTGGCCAACCAAGCAACCTGGAAAGGCAAATCAGCGCTACAAAGAAGTCTCGCTTCCCATCGGTCAAAAGGGCCATGCTGAATAAAGTGTCAAAACCAGAAATGCAGGACAGGCCATGGAGAAACGGGAGCCTTGCTACGCTGATGGGCGGGATGTAAATTGCCAACAGCCACTCTGGAGAAGTGTACGGTGTGTCCTGAAACATCTAAAAAACTCAGCTTAGAGAGCATAGGGCACTTCCACTCATGGGCGTATAAATTGGGAAAACTAAAAATCAGCAAGACACAGGCACCCCAAAGTTTAGGGCTGCTCTGTTGACAAGAACCTCCACTTCATTACACCTTAAATATCCCAGGAAAGAGAAAAATGGATAAAGAAGTTGTGGTCCTTATGTACAATGGAATATCACTGAGGCATGAAATCAACGTCATAAGGCTAGTAGCAGCATGATGAGTGGATTTAGGTACGACGATTCTAAGTGAAATAAGTCACACAGAAAGACACTTATCGTAAGATATCACCTATAGAGGGAATGTAAAAACCGCTACACTTGAACTGAATTACAAAACAGAACAGAGTCCCAAGTTTAGAAAACACACTATGGCTGCTTAACGGGAACGGTGAGGTGGGGTGACGCATAAAACAAGGGTTTCAAATTAGCTCAGATAGCTTTCCATAAACCCAATATGTAATAGACAAGACCTACTCCTTGCTCAGTGAACTGGACGCAAAAACCCCCTATTCACCGCCCAAGAATATATCTGACTAGGAAGAATCTTCAAAGCTATGTATTGATATCTCTCTGTAAGTGAGTCAAGTGGGTGGAAAGCACCATAAAAACAGCAGTGAAAAGCAGCTAAACCCCATTATAAAAATCAATTACTTTTAAAAACCCGTGAAACAAAGACAGTGAAAGAGAGAGAAATTCTTACAAAATTCGTTCAGGGGCTGGGATGCCACCTGGATTGACCATATCTAGACCCACAGCTGATTGAGACATAAGGGTGGACACTCTTGGGGCTGAGAGGTTTGGTGAGGTTGGGTGAGCAAACGCAGACCCTTTAAAGTAATACTGCGTGGTACCCATCCCATAGGTCCCAAATCTCCAGCTTCAAGGGCATCTTCCTACATCGAAAACATGCATGAGAAACCCAGAAGATGGTACACCATGTGATCGGGAAAGATTTCTAAAACGCACCTCATTTCTCATCTCCTTGTGCTCGGGTTCGCCATTCCAGCCGCTTTACTAGCAATCTCCCTCCTTGGAGAATGAGCACCTTTAACCTCCTGTTCCGTACAGGTTGCAATTTGTCCTGAGGATGAACGGGAAGAGGGGGAACCAATGAGAGACTAGGTCTAGGTGTGGGGACAGGCACAGGTCACTCTATTTTCCCATCAGGAAGAAGAATTAACCACAGGCTCAGCCTGCCGCCCGGAACCACAATAGGGCCTGAAGCAATCCTGCGCTTTTGGGGCCAGCTCCCAAGAAAGCGAGTTGAAAAATGGAGCTCAGGGGCACTGCAATTCACAAACCTGCAGAGTTAGAAATGATAACTCTCGTCCACAAATATATTGAGGGAAGGCAACGAAGAGGATTTGAAAGCAAGGCAGAATTGCAGGAAACAGATTTCAGGAGGTAGATTCCAATCGCCTTTAAAGCACAGGAAAAGCAGCAAAACCTCGACCATGATGCCCTTGGCCAAAAAGGGCGTATGCGTTTTTTCCTGAATATATTCAGGAAAAAACGCATACGCCCTTTTTGGCCAACCAAGCAACCTGGAAAGGCAAATCAGCGCTACAAAGAAGTCTCGCTTCCCATCGGTCAAAAGGGCCATGCTGAATAAAGTGTCAAAACCAGAAATGCAGGACAGGCCATGGAGAAACGGGAGCCTTGCTACGCTGATGGGCGGGATGTAAATTGCCAACAGCCACTCTGGAGAAGTGTACGGTGTGTCCTGAAACCTCTAAAAAACTCAGCATAGAGAGCATAGGGCACTTCCACTCATGGGCGTATAAATTGGGAAAACTAAAAATCAGCAAGACACAGGCACCCCAAAGTTTAGGGCTGCTCTGTTGACAAGAACCTCCACTTCATTACACCTTAAATATCCCAGGAAAGAGAAAAATGGATAAAGAAGTTGTGGTCCTTATGTACAATGGAATATCACTCAGGCATGAAATCAACATCATAAGGCTAGTAGCAGCATGATGAGAAGATTTAGGTACGACGATTCTAAGTGAAATAAGTCACACAGAAAAAGGCACTTATCATAAGATATCACTTATAGAGGGAATGTAAAAACCGCTACACTTGAACTGAATTACAAAACAGAACAGCGTCACACGTTTAGAAAACACACTATGGCTGCTTAACGGGAAAGGTGAGGTGGGGTGATGCATAAAACAAGGGTTTCAAATTAGCTCAGATACTGTTCCATAAACCCAATATGTAACAGACAAGACCTACTCCTTGCTCAGTGAACTGGATTCAACACCCCCTGTTCACCGCCCAAGAATATATCTGACTAGTAAGACTCTTAAAACCAATGTATTGATATCTCTCTGTAAGTGAGTCAAGTGGGTGTAAAGCGGCATAAACACAGCAGTGAAAAGCAGCTAAACCCCATTATAAAAATCAATTACTTTTAAAAACCCGTGAAACAAAGACAGTGAAAGAGAGAGAAATTCATACAGAATTCGTTCAGGGGCTAGGATGCCACCTTTATTGGCCATCTCTAGACCCACAGCTGATTGAGACATAAGGGTGGACACTCTTCGGGCTGAGAGGTTTGGTGAGGTTGGGTGAGCAAACGCAGACCCTTTAAAGTAATACTGCGTGGTACCCATCCCATGGGTCCAAAATCTCCAGGTTCAAGGGCATCTTCCTACATCGAAAACATGCATGAGAAACCCAGAAGACGGTACACCGTGTGATCGGGAAAGGTTTCTAAAACGCACCTCATTTCTCATCTCCTTGTGCTCGGGCTCGCCATTACAGCCGCTTTACTAGCAATCTCCCTCCTTGGAGAATCAGCACCTTTAACCTCCTGTTCCGTACAGGTTGCAAATTTGTGCTGAGGATGAACGGGAAGAGGGGGAACCAATGAGAGACTAGGTCTAGGTGTGGGGACAGGCACAGGTCACTCTATTTTCCCATCAGGAAGAAGAATTAACCACAGGCTCAGCCTGCCGCCCGGAACCACAATAGGGCCTGAAGCAATCCTGCGCTTTTGCGGCCAGCTCCCAAGAAAGTGAGTTGAAAAATGGAGCTCAGGGGCACTGCAATTCACAAACCTGCAGAGTTAGAAACGATAACTCTCGTCCACAAATATATTGAGGGAAGGCAACGAAGAGGATTTGAAAGCAAGGCAGAATTGCAGGAAACAGATTTCAGGAGGTAGATTCGAATCGCCTTTAAAGCACACGAAAAGCGGCAAAACCCCGACCATGATGCCCTTGGCCAAAAAGGGCGTATGCGTTTTTTTCTGAATATATTCAGGAAAAAACGCATACGCCCTTTTTGGCCAACCAAGCAACCTGGAAAGGCAAATCAGCGCTACAAAGAAGTCTCGCTTCCCATCGGTCAAAAGGGCCATGCTGAATAAAGTGTCAAAACCAGAAATGCAGGACAGGCTATGGAGAAACGGGAGCCTTGCTACGCTGATGGGCGGGATGTAAAGTGCCAACAGCCACTCTGGAGAAGTGTACGGTGTGTCCTGAAACATCTAAAAAACTCAGCTTAGAGAGCATAGGGCACTTCCACTCATGGGCGTATAAATTGGGAAAACTAAAAATCAGCAAGACACAGGCACCCCAAAGTTTAGGGCTGCTCTGTTGACAAGAACCTCCACTTCATTACACCTTAAATATCCCAGGAAAGAGAAAAATGGATAAAGAAGTTGTGGTCCTTATGTACAATGGAATATCACTCAGGCATGAAATCAACGTCATAAGGCTAGTAGCAGCATGATGAGTGGATTTAGGTACGACGATTCTAAGTGAAATAAGTCACACAGAAAGACACTTATCGTAAGATATCACTTATAGAGGGAATGTAAAAACCGCTACACTTGAACTGAATTACAAAACAGAACAGAGTCCCACGTTTAGAAAACACACTATGGCTGCTTAACGGGAACGGTGAGGTGGGGTGACGCATAAAACAAGGGTTTCAAATTAGCTCAGATAGCTTTCCATAAACCCAATATGTAATAGACAAGACCTACTCCTTGCTCAGTGAACTGGACGCAAAAACCCCCTATTCACCGCCCAAGAATATATCTGACTAGGAAGAATCTTCAAAGCTATGTATTGATATCTCTCTGTAAGTGAGTCAAGTGGGTGGAAAGCACCATAAAAACAGCAGTGAAAAGCAGCTAAACCCCATTATAAAAATCAATTACTTTTAAAAACCCGTGAAACAAAGACAGTGAAAGAGAGAGAAATTCTTACAAAATTCGTTCAGGGGCTGGGATGCCACCTGGATTGACCATATCTAGACCCACAGCTGATTGAGACATAAGGGTGGACACTCTTGGGGCTGAGAGGTTTGGTGAGGTTGGGTGAGCAAACGCAGACCCTTTAAAGTAATACTGCGTGGTACCCATCCCATAGGTCCCAAATCTCCAGCTTCAAGGGCATCTTCCTACATCGAAAACATGCATGAGAAACCCAGAAGATGGTACACCATGTGATCGGGAAAGATTTCTAAAACGCACCTCATTTCTCATCTCCTTGTGCTCGGGTTCGCCATTCCAGCCGCTTTACTAGCAATCTCCCTCCTTGGAGAATGAGCACCTTTAACCTCCTGTTCCGTACAGGTTGCAATTTGTCCTGAGGATGAACGGGAAGAGGGGGAACCAATGAGAGACTAGGTCTAGGTGTGGGGACAGGCACAGGTCACTCTATTTTCCCATCAGGAAGAAGAATTAACCACAGGCTCAGCCTGACGCCCGGAACCAGAATAGGGCCTGAAGCAATCCTGTGCTTTTGGGGCCAGCTCCCAAGAAAGCGAGTTGAAATATGGAGCTAAGGGGCACTGCAATTCACAAACCTGCAGAGTTAGAAATGATAACTCTCGTCCACAAATATATTGAGGGAAGGCAACGAGGAGGATTTGAAAGCAAGGCAGAATTGCAGGAAACAGATTTCAGGAGGTAGATTCCAATCGCCTTTAAAGCACAGGAAAAGCGGCAAAACCTCGACCATGATGCCCTTGGCCAAAAAGGGCGTATGCGTTTTTTCCTGAATATATTCAGGAAAAAACGCATACGCCCTTTTTGGCCAACCAAGCAACCTGGAAAGGCAAATCAGCGCTACAAAGAAGTCTCGCTTCCCATCGGTCAAAAGGGCCATGCTGAATAAAGTGTCAAAACCAGAAATGCAGGACAGGCCATGGAGAAACGGGAGCCTTGCTACGCTGATGGGCGGGATGTAAATTGCCAACAGCCACTCTGGAGACGTGTACGGTGTGTCCTGAAACATCTAAAACACTCAGCTTAGAGAGCATAGGGCACTACCACTCATGGGCGTATAAATTGGGAAAACTAAAAATCAGCAAGACACAGGCACCCCAAAGTTTAGGGCTGCTCTGTTGACAAGAACCTCCACTTCATTACACCTTAAATATCCCAGGAAAGAGAAAAATGTATAAAGAAGTTGTGGTCCTTATGTACAATGGAATATCACTCAGGCATGAAATCAACATCATAAGGCTAGTAGCAGCATGATGAGAAGATTTAGGTACGACGATTCTAAGTGAAATAAGTCACACAGAAAAAGGCACTTATCATAAGATATCACTTATAGAGGGAATGTAAAAACCGCTACACTTGAACTGAATTACAAAACAGAACAGCGTCACACGTTTAGAAAACACACTATGGCTGCTTAACGAGAAAGGTGAGGTGGGGTGATGCATAAAACAAGGGTTTCAAATTAGCTCAGATACTGTTCCATAAACCCAATATGTAACAGACAAGACCTACTCCTTGCTCAGTGAACTGGATTCAACACCCCCTGTTCACCGCCCAAGAATATATCTGACTAGTAAGACTCTTAAAACCAATGTATTGATATCTCTCTGTAAGTGAGTCAAGTGGGTGTAAAGCGGCATAAACACAGCAGTGAAAAGCAGCTAAACCCCATTATAAAAATCAATTACTTTTAAAAACCCGTGAAACAAAGACAGTGAAAGAGAGAGAAATTCATACAGAATTCGTTCAGGGGCTAGGATGCCACCTTTATTGGCCATCTCTAGACCCACAGCTGATTGAGACATAAGGGTGGACACTCTTCGGGCTGAGAGGTTTGGTGAGGTTGGGTGAGCAAACGCAGACCCTTTAAAGTAATACTGCGTGGTACCCATCCCATGGGTCCAAAATCTCCAGGTTCAAGGGCATCTTTCTACATCGAACACATGCATGAGAAACCCAGAAGACGGTACACCGTGTGATCGGGAAAGGTTTCTAAAACGCACCTCATTTCTCATCTCCTTGTGCTCGGGCTCGCCATTACAGCCGCTTTACTAGCAATCTCCCTCCTTGGAGAATCAGCACCTTTAACCTCCTGTTCCGTACAGGTTGCAAATTTGTCCTGAGGATGAACGGGAAGAGGGGGAACCAATGAGAGACTAGGTCTAGGTGTGGGGACAGGCACAGGTCACTCTATTTTCCCATCAGGAAGAAGAATTAACCACAGGCTCAGCCTGCCGCCCGGAACCACAATAGGGCCTGAAGCAATCCTGCGCTTTTGGGGCCAGCTCCCAAGAAAGCGAGTTGAAAAATGGAGCTCAGGGGCACTGCAATTCACAAACCTGCAGAGTTAGAAACGATAACTCTCGTCCACAAATATATTGAGGGAAGGCAACGAAGAGGATTTGAAAGCAAGGCAGAATTGCAGGAAACAGATTTCAGGAGGTAGATTCCAATCGCCTTTAAAGCACAGGAAAAGCGGCAAAACCTCGACCATGATGCCCTTGGCCAAAAAGGGCGTATGCGTTTTTTCCTGAATATATTCAGGAAAAAACGCATACGCCCTTTTTGGCCAACCAAGCAACCTGGAAAGGCAAATCAGTGCTACAAAGAAGTCTCGCTTCCCATCGGTCAAAAGGGCCATGCTGAATAAAGTGTCAAAACCAGAAATGCAGGACAGGCCATGGAGAAACGGGAGCCTTGCTACGCTGATGGGCGGCATGTAAATTGCCAACAGCCACTCTGGAGAAGTGTACGGTGTGTCCTGAAACATCTAAAAAACTCAGCTTAGAGAGCATAGGGCACTTCCACTCATGGGCGTATAAATTGGGAAAACTAAAAATCAGCAAGACACAGGCACCCCAAAGTTTAGGGCTGCTCTGTTGACAAGAACCTCCACTTCATTACACCTTAAATATCCCAGGAAAGAGAAAAATGGATAAAGAAGTTGTGGTCCTTATGTACAATGGAATATCACTCAGGCATGAAATCAACGTCATAAGGCTAGTAGCAGCATGATGAGTGGATTTAGGTACGACGATTCTAAGTGAAATAAGTCACACAGAAAGACACTTATCGTAAGATATCACTTATAGAGGGAATGTAAAAACCGCTACACTTGAACTGAATTACAAAACAGAACAGAGTCCCACGTTTAGAAAACACACTATGGCTGCTTAACGGGAACGGTGAGGTGGGGTGACGCATAAAACAAGGGTTTCAAATTAGCTCAGATAGCTTTCCATAAACCCAATATGTAATAGACAAGACCTACTCCTTGCTCAGTGAACTGGACGCAAAAACCCCCTATTCACCGCCCAAGAATATATCTGACTAGGAAGAATCTTCAAAGCTATGTATTGATATCTCTCTGTAAGTGAGTCAAGTGGGTGGAAAGCACCATAAAAACAGCAGTGAAAAGCAGCTAAACCCCATTATAAAAATCAATTACTTTTAAAAACCCGTGAAACAAAGACAGTGAAAGAGAGAGAAATTCTTACAAAATTCGTTCAGAGGCTGTGATGCCACCTGGATTGACCATATCTAGACCCACAGCTGATTGAGACATAAGGGTGGACACTCTTGGGGCTGAGAGGTTTGGTGAGGTTGGGTGAGCAAACGCAGACCCTTTAAAGTAATACTGCGTGGTACCCATCCCATAGGTCCCAAATCTCCAGCTTCAAGGGCATCTTCCTACATCGAAAACATGCATGAGAAACCCAGAAGATGGTACACCATGTGATCGGGAAAGATTTCTAAAACGCACCTCATTTCTCATCTCCTTGTGCTCGGGTTCGCCATTCCAGCCGCTTTACTAGCAATCTCCTTCCTTGGAGAATGAGCACCTTTAACCTCCTGTTCTGTACAGGTTGCAATTTGTCCTGAGGATGAACGGGAAGAGGGGGAACCAATGAGAGACTAGGTCTAGGTGTGGGGACAGGCACAGGTCACTCTATTTTCCCATCAGGAAGAAGAATTAAGCACAGGCTCAGCCTGCCGCCCGGAACCAGAATAGGGCCTGAAGTAATCCTGCGCTTTTGGGGCCAGCTCCCAAGAAAGCGAGTTGAAAAATGGAGCTAAGGGGCACTGCAATTCAAAAACCTGCAGAGTTAGAAATGATAACTCTCGTCCACAAATATATTGAGGGAAGGCAACGAAGAGGATTTGAAAGCAAGGCAGAATTGCAGGAAACAGATTTCAGGAGGTAGATTCCAATCGCCTTTAAAGCACAGGAAAAGCAGCAAAACCTCGACCATGATGCCCTTGGCCAAAAAGGGCGTATGCGTTTTTTCCTGAATATATTCAGGAAAAAACGCATACGCCCTTTTTGGCCAACCAAGCAACCTGGAAAGGCAAATCAGCGCTACAAAGAAGTCTCGCTTCCCATCGGTCAAAAGGGCCATGCTGAATAAAGTGTCAAAACCAGAAATGCAGGACAGGCCATGGAGAAACGGGAGCCTTGCTACGCTGATGGGCGGGATGTAAATTGCCAACAGCCACTCTGGAGAAGTGTACGGTGTGTCCTGAAACATCTAAAAAACTCAGCTTAGAGAGCATAGGGCACTTCCACTCATGGGCGTATAAATTGGGAAAACTAAAAATCAGCAAGACACAGGCACCCCAAAGTTTAGGGCTGCTCTGTTGACAAGAACCTCCACTTCATTACACCTTAAATATCCCAGGAAAGAGAAAAATGGATAAAGAAGTTGTGGTCCTTATGTACAATGGAATATCACTGAGGCATGAAATCAACGTCATAAGGCTAGTAGCAGCATGATGAGTGGATTTAGGTACGACGATTCTAAGTGAAATAAGTCACACAGAAAGACACTTATCGTAAGATATCACCTATAGAGGGAATGTAAAAACCGCTACACTTGAACTGAATTACAAAACAGAACAGAGTCCCAAGTTTAGAAAACACACTATGGCTGCTTAACGGGAACGGTGAGGTGGGGTGACGCATAAAACAAGGGTTTCAAATTAGCTCAGATAGCTTTCCATAAACCCAATATGTAATAGACAAGACCTACTCCTTGCTCAGTGAACTGGACGCAAAAACCCCCTATTCACCGCCCAAGAATATATCTGACTAGGAAGAATCTTCAAAGCTATGTATTGATATCTCTCTGTAAGTGAGTCAAGTGGGTGGAAAGCACCATAAAAACAGCAGTGAAAAGCAGCTAAACCCCATTATAAAAATCAATTACTTTTAAAAACCCGTGAAACAAAGACAGTGAAAGAGAGAGAAATTCTTACAAAATTCGTTCAGGGGCTGGGATGCCACCTGGATTGACCATATCTAGACCCACAGCTGATTGAGACATAAGGGTGGACACTCTTGGGGCTGAGAGGTTTGGTGAGGTTGGGTGAGCAAACGCAGACCCTTTAAAGTAATACTGCGTGGTACCCATCCCATAGGTCCCAAATCTCCAGCTTCAAGGGCATCTTCCTACATCGAAAACATGCATGAGAAACCCAGAAGATGGTACACCATGTGATCGGGAAAGATTTCTAAAACGCACCTCATTTCTCATCTCCTTGTGCTCGGGTTCGCCATTCCAGCCGCTTTACTAGCAATCTCCCTCCTTGGAGAATGAGCACCTTTAACCTCCTGTTCCGTACAGGTTGCAATTTGTCCTGAGGATGAACGGGAAGAGGGGGAACCAATGAGAGACTAGGTCTAGGTGTGGGGACAGGCACAGGTCACTCTATTTTCCCATCAGGAAGAAGAATTAACCACAGGCTCAGCCTGCCGCCCGGAACCACAATAGGGCCTGAAGCAATCCTGCGCTTTTGGGGCCAGCTCCCAAGAAAGCGAGTTGAAAAATGGAGCTCAGGGGCACTGCAATTCACAAACCTGCAGAGTTAGAAATGATAACTCTCGTCCACAAATATATTGAGGGAAGGCAACGAAGAGGATTTGAAAGCAAGGCAGAATTGCAGGAAACAGATTTCAGGAGGTAGATTCCAATCGCCTTTAAAGCACAGGAAAAGCAGCAAAACCTCGACCATGATGCCCTTGGCCAAAAAGGGCGTATGCGTTTTTTCCTGAATATATTCAGGAAAAAACGCATACGCCCTTTTTGGCCAACCAAGCAACCTGGAAAGGCAAATCAGCGCTACAAAGAAGTCTCGCTTCCCATCGGTCAAAAGGGCCATGCTGAATAAAGTGTCAAAACCAGAAATGCAGGACAGGCCATGGAGAAACGGGAGCCTTGCTACGCTGATGGGCGGGATGTAAATTGCCAACAGCCACTCTGGAGAAGTGTACGGTGTGTCCTGAAACCTCTAAAAAACTCAGCATAGAGAGCATAGGGCACTTCCACTCATGGGCGTATAAATTGGGAAAACTAAAAATCAGCAAGACACAGGCACCCCAAAGTTTAGGGCTGCTCTGTTGACAAGAACCTCCACTTCATTACACCTTAAATATCCCAGGAAAGAGAAAAATGGATAAAGAAGTTGTGGTCCTTATGTACAATGGAATATCACTCAGGCATGAAATCAACATCATAAGGCTAGTAGCAGCATGATGAGAAGATTTAGGTACGACGATTCTAAGTGAAATAAGTCACACAGAAAAAGGCACTTATCATAAGATATCACTTATAGAGGGAATGTAAAAACCGCTACACTTGAACTGAATTACAAAACAGAACAGCGTCACACGTTTAGAAAACACACTATGGCTGCTTAACGGGAAAGGTGAGGTGGGGTGATGCATAAAACAAGGGTTTCAAATTAGCTCAGATACTGTTCCATAAACCCAATATGTAACAGACAAGACCTACTCCTTGCTCAGTGAACTGGATTCAACACCCCCTGTTCACCGCCCAAGAATATATCTGACTAGTAAGACTCTTAAAACCAATGTATTGATATCTCTCTGTAAGTGAGTCAAGTGGGTGTAAAGCGGCATAAACACAGCAGTGAAAAGCAGCTAAACCCCATTATAAAAATCAATTACTTTTAAAAACCCGTGAAACAAAGACAGTGAAAGAGAGAGAAATTCATACAGAATTCGTTCAGGGGCTAGGATGCCACCTTTATTGGCCATCTCTAGACCCACAGCTGATTGAGACATAAGGGTGGACACTCTTGGGGCTGAGAGGTTTGGTGAGGTTGGGTGAGCAAACGCAGACCCTTTAAAGTAATACTGCGTGGTACCCATCCCATGGGTCCAAAATCTCCAGGTTCAAGGGCATCTTCCTACATCGAAAACATGCATGAGAAACCCAGAAGATGGTACACCGTGTGATCGGGAAAGGTTTCTAAAACGCACCTCATTTCTCATCTCCTTGTGCTCGGGCTCGCCATTACAGCCGCTTTACTAGCAATCTCCCTCCTTGGAGAATCAGCACCTTTAACCTCCTGTTCCGTACAGGTTGCAAATTTGTCCTGAGGATGAACGGGAAGAGGGGGAACCAATGAGAGACTAGGTCTAGGTGTGGGGACAGGCACAGGTCACTCTATTTTCCCATCAGGAAGAAGAATTAACCACAGGCTCAGCCTGCCGCCCGGAACCACAATAGGGCCTGAAGCAATCCTGCGCTTTTGCGGCCAGCTCCCAAGAAAGTGAGTTGAAAAATGGAGCTCAGGGGCACTGCAATTCACAAACCTGCAGAGTTAGAAACGATAACTCTCGTCCACAAATATATTGAGGGAAGGCAACGAAGAGGATTTGAAAGCAAGGCAGAATTGCAGGAAACAGATTTCAGGAGGTAGATTCGAATCGCCTTTAAAGCACACGAAAAGCGGCAAAACCCCGACCATGATGCCCTTGGCCAAAAAGGGCGTATGCGTTTTTTTCTGAATATATTCAGGAAAAAACGCATACGCCCTTTTTGGCCAACCAAGCAACCTGGAAAGGCAAATCAGCGCTACAAAGAAGTCTCGCTTCCCATCGGTCAAAAGGGCCATGCTGAATAAAGTGTCAAAACCAGAAATGCAGGACAGGCCATGGAGAAACGGGAGCCTTGCTACGCTGATGGGCGGGATGTAAAGTGCCAACAGCCACTCTGGAGAAGTGTACGGTGTGTCCTGAAACATCTAAAAAACTCAGCTTAGAGAGCATAGGGCACTTCCACTCATGGGCGTATAAATTGGGAAAACTAAAAATCAGCAAGACACAGGCACCCCAAAGTTTAGGGCTGCTCTGTTGACAAGAACCTCCACTTCATTACACCTTAAATATCCCAGGAAAGAGAAAAATGGATAAAGAAGTTGTGGTCCTTATGTACAATGGAATATCACTCAGGCATGAAATCAACGTCATAAGGCTAGTAGCAGCATGATGAGTGGATTTAGGTACGACGATTCTAAGTGAAATAAGTCACACAGAAAGACACTTATCGTAAGATATCACTTATAGAGGGAATGTAAAAACCGCTACACTTGAACTGAATTACAAAACAGAACAGAGTCCCACGTTTAGAAAACACACTATGGCTGCTTAACGGGAACGGTGAGGTGGGGTGACGCATAAAACAAGGGTTTCAAATTAGCTCAGATAGCTTTCCATAAACCCAATATGTAATAGACAAGACCTACTCCTTGCTCAGTGAACTGGACGCAAAAACCCCCTATTCACCGCCCAAGAATATATCTGACTAGGAAGAATCTTCAAAGCTATGTATTGATATCTCTCTGTAAGTGAGTCAAGTGGGTGGAAAGCACCATAAAAACAGCAGTGAAAAGCAGCTAAACCCCATTATAAAAATCAATTACTTTTAAAAACCCGTGAAACAAAGACAGTGAAAGAGAGAGAAATTCTTACAAAATTCGTTCAGGGGCTGGGATGCCACCTGGATTGACCATATCTAGACCCACAGCTGATTGAGACATAAGGGTGGACACTCTTGGGGCTGAGAGGTTTGGTGAGGTTGGGTGAGCAAACGCAGACCCTTTAAAGTAATACTGCGTGGTACCCATCCCATAGGTCCCAAATCTCCAGCTTCAAGGGCATCTTCCTACATCGAAAACATGCATGAGAAACCCAGAAGATGGTACACCATGTGATCGGGAAAGATTTCTAAAACGCACCTCATTTCTCATCTCCTTGTGCTCGGGTTCGCCATTCCAGCCGCTTTACTAGCAATCTCCCTCCTTGGAGAATGAGCACCTTTAACCTCCTGTTCCGTACAGGTTGCAATTTGTCCTGAGGATGAACGGGAAGAGGGGGAACCAATGAGAGACTAGGTCTAGGTGTGGGGACAGGCACAGGTCACTCTATTTTCCCATCAGGAAGAAGAATTAAGCACAGGCTCAGCCTGCCGCCCGGAACCAGAATAGGGCCTGAAGCAATCCTGTGCTTTTGGGGCCAGCTCCCAAGAAAGCGAGTTGAAATATGGAGCTAAGGGGCACTGCAATTCACAAACCTGCAGAGTTAGAAATGATAACTCTCGTCCACAAATATATTGAGGGAAGGCAACGAGGAGGATTTGAAAGCAAGGCAGAATTGCAGGAAACAGATTTCAGGAGGTAGATTCCAATCGCCTTTAAAGCACAGGAAAAGCGGCAAAACCTCGACCATGATGCCCTTGGCCAAAAAGGGCGTATGCGTTTTTTCCTGAATATATTCAGGAAAAAACGCATACGCCCTTTTTGGCCAACCAAGCAACCTGGAAAGGCAAATCAGCGCTACAAAGAAGTCTCGCTTCCCATCGGTCAAAAGGGCCATGCTGAATAAAGTGTCAAAACCAGAAATGCAGGACAGGCCATGGAGAAACGGGAGCCTTGCTACGCTGATGGGCGGGATGTAAATTGCCAACAGCCACTCTGGAGACGTGTACGGTGTGTCCTGAAACATCTAAAACACTCAGCTTAGAGAGCATAGGGCACTACCACTCATGGGCGTATAAATTGGGAAAACTAAAAATCAGCAAGACACAGGCACCCCAAAGTTTAGGGCTGCTCTGTTGACAAGAACCTCCACTTCGTTACACCTTAAATATCCCAGGAAAGAGAAAAATGTATAAAGAAGTTGTGGTCCTTATGTACAATGGAATATCACTCAGGCATGAAATCAACATCATAAGGCTAGTAGCAGCATGATGAGAAGATTTAGGTACGACGATTCTAAGTGAAATAAGTCACACAGAAAAAGGCACTTATCATAAGATATCACTTATAGAGGGAATGTAAAAACCGCTACACTTGAACTGAATTACAAAACAGAACAGCGTCACACGTTTAGAAAACACACTATGGCTGCTTAACGGGAAAGGTGACGTGGGGTGATGCATAAAACAAGGGTTTCAAATTAGCTCAGATACTGTTCCATAAACCCAATATGTAACAGACAAGACCTACTCCTTGCTCAGTGAACTGGATTCAACACCCCCTGTTCACCGCCCAAGAATATATCTGACTAGTAAGACTCTTAAAACCAATGTATTGATATCTCTCTGTAAGTGAGTCAAGTGGGTGTAAAGCGGCATAAACACAGCAGTGAAAAGCAGATAAACCCCATTATAAAAATCAATTACTTTTAAAAACCCGTGAAACAAAGACAGTGAAAGAGAGAGAAATTCATACAGAATTCGTTCAGGGGCTAGGATGCCACCTTTATTGGCCATCTCTAGACCCACAGCTGATTGAGACATAAGGGTGGACACTCTTCGGGCTGAGAGGTTTGGTGAGGTTGGGTGAGCAAACGCAGACCCTTTAAAGTAATACTGCGTGGTACCCATCCCATGGGTCCAAAATCTCCAGGTTCAAGGGCATCTTTCTACATCGAACACATGCATGAGAAACCCAGAAGACGGTACACCGTGTGATCGGGAAAGGTTTCTAAAACGCACCTCATTTCTCATCTCCTTGTGCTCGGGCTCGCCATTACAGCCGCTTTACTAGCAATCTCCCTCCTTGGAGAATCAGCACCTTTAACCTCCTGTTCCGTACAGGTTGCAAATTTGTCCTGAGGATGAACGGGAAGAGGGGGAACCAATGAGAGACTAGGTCTAGGTGTGGGGACAGGCACAGGTCACTCTATTTTCCCATCAGGAAGAAGAATTAACCACAGGCTCAGCCTGCCGCCCGGAACCACAATAGGGCCTGAAGCAATCCTGCGCTTTTGGGGCCAGCTCCCAAGAAAGCGAGTTGAAAAATGGAGCTCAGGGGCACTGCAATTCACAAACCTGCAGAGTTAGAAACGATAACTCTCGTCCACAAATATATTGAGGGAAGGCAACGAAGAGGATTTGAAAGCAAGGCAGAATTGCAGGAAACAGATTTCAGGAGGTAGATTCCAATCGCCTTTAAAGCACAGGAAAAGCGGCAAAACCTCGACCATGATGCCCTTGGCCAAAAAGGGCGTATGCGTTTTTTCCTGAATATATTCAGGAAAAAACGCATACGCCCTTTTTGGCCAACCAAGCAACCTGGAAAGGCAAATCAGTGCTACAAAGAAGTCTCGCTTCCCATCGGTCAAAAGGGCCATGCTGAATAAAGTGTCAAAACCAGAAATGCAGGACAGGCCATGGAGAAACGGGAGCCTTGCTACGCTGATGGGCGGCATGTAAATTGCCAACAGCCACTCTGGAGAAGTGTACGGTGTGTCCTGAAACATCTAAAAAACTCAGCTTAGAGAGCATAGGGCACTTCCACTCATGGGCGTATAAATTGGGAAAACTAAAAATCAGCAAGACACAGGCACCCCAAAGTTTAGGGCTGCTCTGTTGACAAGAACCTCCACTTCATTACACCTTAAATATCCCAGGAAAGAGAAAAATGGATAAAGAAGTTGTGGTCCTTATGTACAATGGAATATCACTCAGGCATGAAATCAACGTCATAAGGCTAGTAGCAGCATGATGAGTGGATTTAGGTACGACGATTCTAAGTGAAATAAGTCACACAGAAAGACACTTATCGTAAGATATCACTTATAGAGGGAATGTAAAAACCGCTACACTTGAACTGAATTACAAAACAGAACAGAGTCCCACGTTTAGAAAACACACTATGGCTGCTTAACGGGAACGGTGAGGTGGGGTGACGCATAAAACAAGGGTTTCAAATTAGCTCAGATAGCTTTCCATAAACCCAATATGTAATAGACAAGACCTACTCCTTGCTCAGTGAACTGGACGCAAAAACCCCCTATTCACCGCCCAAGAATATATCTGACTAGGAAGAATCTTCAAAGCTATGTATTGATATCTCTCTGTAAGTGAGTCAAGTGGGTGGAAAGCACCATAAAAACAGCAGTGAAAAGCAGCTAAACCCCATTATAAAAATCAATTACTTTTAAAAACCCGTGAAACAAAGACAGTGAAAGAGAGAGAAATTCTTACAAAATTCGTTCAGAGGCTGTGATGCCACCTGGATTGACCATATCTAGACCCACAGCTGATTGAGACATAAGGGTGGACACTCTTGGGGCTGAGAGGTTTGGTGAGGTTGGGTGAGCAAACGCAGACCCTTTAAAGTAATACTGCGTGGTACCCATCCCATAGGTCCCAAATCTCCAGCTTCAAGGGCATCTTCCTACATCGAAAACATGCATGAGAAACCCAGAAGATGGTACACCATGTGATCGGGAAAGATTTCTAAAACGCACCTCATTTCTCATCTCCTTGTGCTCGGGTTCGCCATTCCAGCCGCTTTACTAGCAATCTCCCTCCTTGGAGAATGAGCACCTTTAACCTCCTGTTCCGTACAGGTTGCAATTTGTCCTGAGGATGAACGGGAAGAGGGGGAACCAATGAGAGACTAGGTCTAGGTGTGGGGACAGGCACAGGTCACTCTATTTTCCCATCAGGAAGAAGAATTAAGCACAGGCTCAGCCTGCTGCCCGGAACCAGAATAGGGCCTGAAGTAATCCTGCGCTTTTGGGGCCAGCTCCCAAGAAAGCGAGTTGAAAAATGGAGCTAAGGGGCACTGCAATTCAAAAACCTGCAGAGTTAGAAATGATAACTCTCGTCCACAAATATATTGAGGGAAGGCAACGAAGAGGATTTGAAAGCAAGGCAGAATTGCAGGAACCAGCTTTCAGGAGGTAGATTCGAATCGCCTTTAAAGCACAGGAAAAGCGGCAAAACCTCGACCATGATGCCCTTGGCCAAAAAGGGCGTATGCGTTTTTTCCTGAATATAATCAGGAAAAAACGCATACGCCCTTTTTGGCCAACCAAGCAACCTGGAAAGGCAAATCAGCGCTACAAAGAAGTCTCGCTTCCCATCGGTCAAAAGGGCCATGCTGAATAAAGTGTCAAAACCAGAAATGCAGGACAGGCCATGGAGAAACGGGAGCCTTGCTACGCTGATGGGCGGGATGTAAATTGCCAACAGCCACTCTGGAGAAGTGTACGGTGTGTCCTGAAACCTCTAAAAAACTCAGCATAGAGAGCATAGGGCACTTCCACTCATGGGCGTATAAATTGGGAAAACTAAAAATCAGCAAGACACAGGCACCCCAAAGTTTAGGGCTGCTCTGTTGACAAGAACCTCCACTTCATTACACCTTAAATATCCCAGGAAAGAGAAAAATGGATAAAGAAGTTGTGGTCCTTATGTACAATGGAATATCACTCAGGCATGAAATCAACATCATAAGGCTAGTAGCAGCATGATGAGAAGATTTAGGTACGACGATTCTAAGTGAAATAAGTCACACAGAAAAAGGCACTTATCATAAGATATCACTTATAGAGGGAATGTAAAAACCGCTACACTTGAACTGAATTACAAAACAGAACAGCGTCACACGTTTAGAAAACACACTATGGCTGCTTAACGGGAAAGGTGAGGTGGGGTGATGCATAAAACAAGGGTTTCAAATTAGCTCAGATACTGTTCCATAAACCCAATATGTAACAGACAAGACCTACTCCTTGCTCAGTGAACTGGATTCAACACCCCCTGTTCACCGCCCAAGAATATATCTGACTAGTAAGACTCTTAAAACCAATGTATTGATATCTCTCTGTAAGTGAGTCAAGTGGGTGTAAAGCGGCATAAACACAGCAGTGAAAAGCAGCTAAACCCCATTATAAAAATCAATTACTTTTAAAAACCCGTGAAACAAAGACAGTGAAAGAGAGAGAAATTCATACAGAATTCGTTCAGGGGCTAGGATGCCACCTTTATTGGCCATCTCTAGACCCACAGCTGATTGAGACATAAGGGTGGACACTCTTGGGGCTGAGAGGTTTGGTGAGGTTGGGTGAGCAAACGCAGACCCTTTAAAGTAATACTGCGTGGTACCCATCCCATGGGTCCAAAATCTCCAGGTTCAAGGGCATCTTCCTACATCGAAAACATGCATGAGAAACCCAGAAGACGGTACACCGTGTGATCGGGAAAGGTTTCTAAAACGCACCTCATTTCTCATCTCCTTGTGCTCGGGCTCGCCATTACAGCCGCTTTACTAGCAATCTCCCTCCTTGGAGAATCAGCACCTTTAACCTCCTGTTCCGTACAGGTTGCAAATTTGTCCTGAGGATGAACGGGAAGAGGGGGAACCAATGAGAGACTAGGTCTAGGTGTGGGGACAGGCACAGGTCACTCTATTTTCCCATCAGGAAGAAGAATTAACCACAGGCTCAGCCTGCCGCCCGGAACCACAATAGGGCCTGAAGCAATCCTGCGCTTTTGCGGCCAGCTCCCAAGAAAGTGAGTTGAAAAATGGAGCTCAGGGGCACTGCAATTCACAAACCTGCAGAGTTAGAAACGATAACTCTCGTCCACAAATATATTGAGGGAAGGCAACGAAGAGGATTTGAAAGCAAGGCAGAATTGCAGGAAACAGATTTCAGGAGGTAGATTCGAATCGCCTTTAAAGCACACGAAAAGCGGCAAAACCCCGACCATGATGCCCTTGGCCAAAAAGGGCGTATGCGTTTTTTTCTGAATATATTCAGGAAAAAACGCATACGCCCTTTTTGGCCAACCAAGCAACCTGGAAAGGCAAATCAGCGCTACAAAGAAGTCTCGCTTCCCATCGGTCAAAAGGGCCATGCTGAATAAAGTGTCAAAACCAGAAATGCAGGACAGGCCATGGAGAAACGGGAGCCTTGCTACGCTGATGGGCGGGATGTAAAGTGCCAACAGCCACTCTGGAGAAGTGTACGGTGTGTCCTGAAACATCTAAAAAACTCAGCTTAGAGAGCATAGGGCACTTCCACTCATGGGCGTATAAATTGGGAAAACTAAAAATCAGCAAGACACAGGCACCCCAAAGTTTAGGGCTGCTCTGTTGACAAGAACCTCCACTTCATTACACCTTAAATATCCCAGGAAAGAGAAAAATGGATAAAGAAGTTGTGGTCCTTATGTACAATGGAATATCACTCAGGCATGAAATCAACGTCATAAGGCTAGTAGCAGCATGATGAGTGGATTTAGGTACGACGATTCTAAGTGAAATAAGTCACACAGAAAGACACTTATCGTAAGATATCACTTATAGAGGGAATGTAAAAACCGCTACACTTGAACTGAATTACAAAACAGAACAGAGTCCCACGTTTAGAAAACACACTATGGCTGCTTAACGGGAACGGTGAGGTGGGGTGACGCATAAAACAAGGGTTTCAAATTAGCTCAGATAGCTTTCCATAAACCCAATATGTAATAGACAAGACCTACTCCTTGCTCAGTGAACTGGACGCAAAAACCCCCTATTCACCGCCCAAGAATATATCTGACTAGGAAGAATCTTCAAAGCTATGTATTGATATCTCTCTGTAAGTGAGTCAAGTGGGTGGAAAGCACCATAAAAACAGCAGTGAAAAGCAGCTAAACCCCATTATAAAAATCAATTACTTTTAAAAACCCGTGAAACAAAGACAGTGAAAGAGAGAGAAATTCTTACAAAATTCGTTCAGGGGCTGGGATGCCACCTGGATTGACCATATCTAGACCCACAGCTGATTGAGACATAAGGGTGGACACTCTTGGGGCTGAGAGGTTTGGTGAGGTTGGGTGAGCAAACGCAGACCCTTTAAAGTAATACTGCGTGGTACCCATCCCATAGGTCCCAAATCTCCAGCTTCAAGGGCATCTTCCTACATCGAAAACATGCATGAGAAACCCAGAAGATGGTACACCATGTGATCGGGAAAGATTTCTAAAACGCACCTCATTTCTCATCTCCTTGTGCTCGGGTTCGCCATTCCAGCCGCTTTACTAGCAATCTCCCTCCTTGGAGAATGAGCACCTTTAACCTCCTGTTCCGTACAGGTTGCAATTTGTCCTGAGGATGAACGGGAAGAGGGGGAACCAATGAGAGACTAGGTCTAGGTGTGGGGACAGGCACAGGTCACTCTATTTTCCCATCAGGAAGAAGAATTAACCACAGGCTCAGCCTGACGCCCGGAACCAGAATAGGGCCTGAAGCAATCCTGTGCTTTTGGGGCCAGCTCCCAAGAAAGCGAGTTGAAATATGGAGCTAAGGGGCACTGCAATTCACAAACCTGCAGAGTTAGAAATGATAACTCTCGTCCACAAATATATTGAGGGAAGGCAACGAGGAGGATTTGAAAGCAAGGCAGAATTGCAGGAAACAGATTTCAGGAGGTAGATTCCAATCGCCTTTAAAGCACAGGAAAAGCGGCAAAACCTCGACCATGATGCCCTTGGCCAAAAAGGGCGTATGCGTTTTTTCCTGAATATATTCAGGAAAAAACGCATACGCCCTTTTTGGCCAACCAAGCAACCTGGAAAGGCAAATCAGCGCTACAAAGAAGTCTCGCTTCCCATCGGTCAAAAGGGCCATGCTGAATAAAGTGTCAAAACCAGAAATGCAGGACAGGCCATGGAGAAACGGGAGCCTTGCTACGCTGATGGGCGGGATGTAAATTGCCAACAGCCACTCTGGAGACGTGTACGGTGTGTCCTGAAACATCTAAAACACTCAGCTTAGAGAGCATAGGGCACTACCACTCATGGGCGTATAAATTGGGAAAACTAAAAATCAGCAAGACACAGGCACCCCAAAGTTTAGGGCTGCTCTGTTGACAAGAACCTCCACTTCATTACACCTTAAATATCCCAGGAAAGAGAAAAATGTGTAAAGAAGTTGTGGTCCTTATGTACAATGGAATATCACTCAGGCATGAAATCAACATCATAAGGCTAGTAGCAGCATGATGAGAAGATTTAGGTACGACGATTCTAAGTGAAATAAGTCACACAGAAAAAGGCACTTATCATAAGATATCACTTATAGAGGGAATGTAAAAACCGCTACACTTGAACTGAATTACAAAACAGAACAGCGTCACACGTTTAGAAAACACACTATGGCTGCTTAACGGGAAAGGTGAGGTGGGGTGATGCATAAAACAAGGGTTTCAAATTAGCTCAGATACTGTTCCATAAACCCAATATGTAACAGACAAGACCTACTCCTTGCTCAGTGAACTGGATTCAACACCCCCTGTTCACCGCCCAAGAATATATCTGACTAGTAAGACTCTTAAAACCAATGTATTGATATCTCTCTGTAAGTGAGTCAAGTGGGTGTAAAGCGGCATAAACACAGCAGTGAAAAGCAGCTAAACCCCATTATAAAAATCAATTACTTTTAAAAACCCGTGAAACAAAGACAGTGAAAGAGAGAGAAATTCATACAGAATTCGTTCAGGGGCTAGGATGCCACCTTTATTGACCATCTCTAGACCCACAGCTGATTGAGACATAAGGGTGGACACTCTTCGGGCTGAGAGGTTTGGTGAGGTTGGGTGAGCAAACGCAGACCCTTTAAAGTAATACTGCGTGGTACCCATCCCATGGGTCCAAAATCTCCAGGTTCAAGGGCATCTTTCTACATCGAACACATGCATGAGAAACCCAGAAGACGGTACACCGTGTGATCGGGAAAGGTTTCTAAAACGCACCTCATTTCTCATCTCCTTGTGCTCGGGCTCGCCATTACAGCCGCTTTACTAGCAATCTCCCTCCTTGGAGAATCAGCACCTTTAACCTCCTGTTCCGTACAGGTTGCAAATTTGTCCTGAGGATGAACGGGAAGAGGGGGAACCAATGAGAGACTAGGTCTAGGTGTGGGGACAGGCAAAGGTCACTCTATTTTCCCATCAGGAAGAAGAATTAAGCACAGGCTCAGCCTGCCGCCCGGAACCAGAATAGGGCCTGAAGTAATCCTGCGCTTTTGGGGCCAGCTCCCAAGAAAGCGAGTTGAAAAATGGAGCTAAGGGGCACTGCAATTCAAAAACCTGCAGAGTTAGAAATGATAACTCTCGTCCACAAATATATTGAGGGAAGGCAACGAAGAGGATTTGAAAGCAAGGCAGAATTGCAGGAAACAGATTTCAGGAGGTAGATTCCAATCGCCTTTAAAGCACAGGAAAAGCGGCAAAACCTCGACCATGATGCCCTTGGCCAAAAAGGGCGTATGCGTTTTTTCCTGAATATATTCAGGAAAAAACGCATACGCCCTTTTTGGCCAACCAAGCAACCTGGAAAGGCAAATCAGCGCTACAAAGAAGTCTCGCTTCCCATCGGTCAAAAGGGCCATGCTGAATAAAGTGTCAAAACCAGAAATGCAGGACAGGCCATGGAGAAACGGGAGCCTTGCTACGCTGATGGGCGGGATGTAAATTGCCAACAGCCACTCTGGAGAAGTGTACGGTGTGTCCTGAAACATCTAAAAAACTCAGCTTAGAGAGCATAGGGCACTTCCACTCATGGGCGTATAAATTGGGAAAACTAAAAATCAGCAAGACACAGGCACCCCAAAGTTTAGGGCTGCTCTGTTGACAAGAACCTCCACTTCATTACACCTTAAATATCCCAGGAAAGAGAAAAATGGATAAAGAAGTTGTGGTCCTTATGTACAATGGAATATCACTCAGGCATGAAATCAACATCATAAGGCTAGTAGCAGCATGATGAGTGGATTTAGGTACGACGATTCTAAGTGAAATAAGTCACACAGAAAGACACTTATCGTAAGATATCACTTATAGAGGGAATGTAAAAACCGCTACACTTGAACTGAATTACAAAACAGAACAGAGTCCCACGTTTAGAAAACACACTATGGCTGCTTAACGGGAACGGTGAGGTGGGGTGACGCATAAAACAAGGGTTTCAAATTAGCTCAGATAGCTTTCCATAAACCCAATATGTAATAGACAAGACCTACTCCTTGCTCAGTGAACTGGACGCAAAAACCCCCTATTCACCGCCCAAGAATATATCTGACTAGGAAGAATCTTCAAAGCTATGTATTGATATCTCTCTGTAAGTGAGTCAAGTGGGTGGAAAGCACCATAAAAACAGCAGTGAAAAGCAGCTAAACCCCATTATAAAAATCAATTACTTTTAAAAACCCGTGAAACAAAGACAGTGAAAGAGAGAGAAATTCTTACAAAATTCGTTCAGGGGCTGTGATGCCACCTGGATTGACCATATCTAGACCCACAGCTGATTGAGACATAAGGGTGGACACTCTTGGGGCTGAGAGGTTTGGTGAGGTTGGGTGAGCAAACGCAGACCCTTTAAAGTAATACTGCGTGGTACCCATCCCATAGGTCCCAAATCTCCAGCTTCAAGGGCATCTTCCTACATCGAAAACATGCATGAGAAACCCAGAAGATGGTACACCATGTGATCGGGAAAGATTTCTAAAACGCACCTCATTTCTCATCTCCTTGTGCTCGGGTTCGCCATTCCAGCCGCTTTACTAGCAATCTCCCTCCTTGGAGAATGAGCACCTTTAACCTCCTGTTCCGTACAGGTTGCAATTTGTCCTGAGGATGAACGGGAAGAGGGGGAACCAATGAGAGACTAGGTCTAGGTGTGGGGACAGGCACAGGTCACTCTATTTTCCCATCAGGAAGAAGAATTAAGCACAGGCTCAGCCTGCCGCCCGGAACCACAATAGGGCCTGAAGCAATCCTGCGCTTTTGGGGCCAGCTCCCAAGAAAGCGAGTTGAAAAATGGAGCTAAGGGACACTGCAATTCAAAAACCTGCAGAGTTAGAAATGATAACTCTCGTCCACAAATATATTGAGGGAAGGCAACGAAGAGGATTTGAAAGCAAGGCAGAATTGCAGGAAACAGATTTCAGGAGGTAGATTCCAATCGCCTTTAAAGCACAGGAAAAGCAGCAAAACCTCGACCATGATGCCCTTGGCCAAAAAGGGCGTATGCGTTTTTTCCTGAATATATTCAGGAAAAAACGCATACGCCCTTTTTGGCCAACCAAGCAACCTGGAAAGGCAAATCAGCGCTACAAAGAAGTCTCGCTTCCCATCGGTCAAAAGGGCCATGCTGAATAAAGTGTCAAAACCAGAAATGCAGGACAGGCCATGGAGAAACGGGAGCCTTGCTACGCTGATGGGCGGGATGTAAATTGCCAACAGCCACTCTGGAGAAGTGTACGGTGTGTCCTGAAACCTCTAAAAAACTCAGCATAGAGAGCATAGGGCACTTCCACTCATGGGCGTATAAATTGGGAAAACTAAAAATCAGCAAGACACAGGCACCCCAAAGTTTAGGGCTGCTCTGTTGACAAGAACCTCCACTTCATTACACCTTAAATATCCCAGGAAAGAGAAAAATGGATAAAGAAGTTGTGGTCCTTATGTACAATGGAATATCACTCAGGCATGAAATCAACATCATAAGGCTAGTAGCAGCATGATGAGAAGATTTAGGTACGACGATTCTAAGTGAAATAAGTCACACAGAAAAAGGCACTTATCATAAGATATCACTTATAGAGGGAATGTAAAAACCGCTACACTTGAACTGAATTACAAAACAGAACAGCGTCACACGTTTAGAAAACACACTATGGCTGCTTAACGGGAAAGGTGAGGTGGGGTGATGCATAAAACAAGGGTTTCAAATTAGCTCAGATACTGTTCCATAAACCCAATATGTAACAGACAAGACCTACTCCTTGCTCAGTGAACTGGATTCAACACCCCCTGTTCACCGCCCAAGAATATATCTGACTAGTAAGACTCTTAAAACCAATGTATTGATATCTCTCTGTAAGTGAGTCAAGTGGGTGTAAAGCGGCATAAACACAGCAGTGAAAAGCAGCTAAACCCCATTATAAAAATCAATTACTTTTAAAAACCCGTGAAACAAAGACAGTGAAAGAGAGAGAAATTCATACAGAATTCGTTCAGGGGCTAGGATGCCACCTTTATTGGCCATCTCTAGACCCACAGCTGATTGAGACATAAGGGTGGACACTCTTGGGGCTGAGAGGTTTGGTGAGGTTGGGTGAGCAAACGCAGACCCTTTAAAGTAATACTGCGTGGTACCCATCCCATGGGTCCAAAATCTCCAGGTTCAAGGGCATCTTCCTACATCGAAAACATGCATGAGAAACCCAGAAGACGGTACACCGTGTGATCGGGAAAGGTTTCTAAAACGCACCTCATTTCTCATCTCCTTGTGCTCGGGCTCGCCATTACAGCCGCTTTACTAGCAATCTCCCTCCTTGGAGAATCAGCACCTTTAACCTCCTGTTCCGTACAGGTTGCAAATTTGTCCTGAGGATGAACGGGAAGAGGGGGAACCAATGAGAGACTAGGTCTAGGTGTGGGGACAGGCACAGGTCACTCTATTTTCCCATCAGGAAGAAGAATTAACCACAGGCTCAGCCTGCCGCCCGGAACCACAATAGGGCCTGAAGCAATCCTGCGCTTTTGCGGCCAGCTCCCAAGAAAGTGAGTTGAAAAATGGAGCTCAGGGGCACTGCAATTCACAAACCTGCAGAGTTAGAAACGATAACTCTCGCCCACAAATATATTGAGGGAAGGCAACGAAGAGGATTTGAAAGCAAGGCAGAATTGCAGGAAACAGATTTCAGGAGGTAGATTCGAATCGCCTTTAAAGCACACGAAAAGCGGCAAAACCCCGACCATGATGCCCTTGGCCAAAAAGGGCGTATGCGTTTTTTTCTGAATATATTCAGGAAAAAACGCATACGCCCTTTTTGGCCAACCAAGCAACCTGGAAAGGCAAATCAGCGCTACAAAGAAGTCTCGCTTCCCATCGGTCAAAAGGGCCATGCTGAATAAAGTGTCAAAACCAGAAATGCAGGACAGGCCATGGAGAAACGGGAGCCTTGCTACGCTGATGGGCGGGATGTAAAGTGCCAACAGCCACTCTGGAGAAGTGTACGGTGTGTCCTGAAACATCTAAAAAACTCAGCTTAGAGAGCATAGGGCACTTCCACTCATGGGCGTATAAATTGGGAAAACTAAAAATCAGCAAGACACAGGCACCCCAAAGTTTAGGGCTGCTCTGTTGACAAGAACCTCCACTTCATTACACCTTAAATATCCCAGGAAAGAGAAAAATGGATAAAGAAGTTGTGGTCCTTATGTACAATGGAATATCACTCAGGCATGAAATCAACGTCATAAGGCTAGTAGCAGCATGATGAGTGGATTTAGGTACGACGATTCTAAGTGAAATAAGTCACACAGAAAGACACTTATCGTAAGATATCACTTATAGAGGGAATGTAAAAACCGCTACACTTGAACTGAATTACAAAACAGAACAGAGTCCCACGTTTAGAAAACACACTATGGCTGCTTAACGGGAACGGTGAGGTGGGGTGACGCATAAAACAAGGGTTTCAAATTAGCTCAGATAGCTTTCCATAAACCCAATATGTAATAGACAAGACCTACTCCTTGCTCAGTGAACTGGACGCAAAAACCCCCTATTCACCGCCCAAGAATATATCTGACTAGGAAGAATCTTCAAAGCTATGTATTGATATCTCTCTGTAAGTGAGTCAAGTGGGTGGAAAGCACCATAAAAACAGCAGTGAAAAGCAGCTAAACCCCATTATAAAAATCAATTACTTTTAAAAACCCGTGAAACAAAGACAGTGAAAGAGAGAGAAATTCTTACAAAATTCGTTCAGGGGCTGGGATGCCACCTGGATTGACCATATCTAGACCCACAGCTGATTGAGACATAAGGGTGGACACTCTTGGGGCTGAGAGGTTTGGTGAGGTTGGGTGAGCAAACGCAGACCCTTTAAAGTAATACTGCGTGGTACCCATCCCATAGGTCCCAAATCTCCAGCTTCAAGGGCATCTTCCTACATCGAAAACATGCATGAGAAACCCAGAAGATGGTACACCATGTGATCGGGAAAGATTTCTAAAACGCACCTCATTTCTCATCTCCTTGTGCTCGGGTTCGCCATTCCAGCCGCTTTACTAGCAATCTCCCTCCTTGGAGAATGAGCACCTTTAACCTCCTGTTCCGTACAGGTTGCAATTTGTCCTGAGGATGAACGGGAAGAGGGGGAACCAATGAGAGACTAGGTCTAGGTGTGGGGACAGGCACAGGTCACTCTATTTTCCCATCAGGAAGAAGAATTAACCACAGGCTCAGCCTGACGCCCGGAACCAGAATAGGGCCTGAAGCAATCCTGTGCTTTTGGGGCCAGCTCCCAAGAAAGCGAGTTGAAATATGGAGCTAACGGGCACTGCAATTCACAAACCTGCAGAGTTAGAAATGATAACTCTCGTCCACAAATATATTGAGGGAAGGCAACGAGGAGGATTTGAAAGCAAGGCAGAATTGCAGGAAACAGATTTCAGGAGGTAGATTCCAATCGCCTTTAAAGCACAGGAAAAGCGGCAAAACCTCGACCATGATGCCCTTGGCCAAAAAGGGCGTATGCGTTTTTTCCTGAATATATTCAGGAAAAAACGCATACGCCCTTTTTGGCCAACCAAGCAACCTGGAAAGGCAAATCAGCGCTACAAAGAAGTCTCGCTTCCCATCGGTCAAAAGGGCCATGCTGAATAAAGTGTCAAAACCAGAAATGCAGGACAGGCCATGGAGAAACGGGAGCCTTGCTACGCTGATGGGCGGGATGTAAATTGCCAACAGCCACTCTGGAGACGTGTACGGTGTGTCCTGAAACATCTAAAACACTCAGCTTAGAGAGCATAGGGCACTACCACTCATGGGCGTATAAATTGGGAAAACTAAAAATCAGCAAGACACAGGCACCCCAAAGTTTAGGGCTGCTCTGTTGACAAGAACCTCCACTTCATTACACCTTAAATATCCCAGGAAAGAGAAAAATGTGTAAAGAAGTTGTGGTCCTTATGTACAATGGAATATCACTCAGGCATGAAATCAACATCATAAGGCTAGTAGCAGCATGATGAGAAGATTTAGGTACGACGATTCTAAGTGAAATAAGTCACACAGAAAAAGGCACTTATCATAAGATATCACTTATAGAGGGAATGTAAAAACCGCTACACTTGAACTGAATTACAAAACAGAACAGCGTCACACGTTTAGAAAACACACTATGGCTGCTTAACGGGAAAGGTGAGGTGGGGTGATGCATAAAACAAGGGTTTCAAATTAGCTCAGATACTGTTCCATAAACCCAATATGTAACAGACAAGACCTACTCCTTGCTCAGTGAACTGGATTCAACACCCCCTGTTCACCGCCCAAGAATATATCTGACTAGTAAGACTCTTAAAACCAATGTATTGATATCTCTCTGTAAGTGAGTCAAGTGGGTGTAAAGCGGCATAAACACAGCAGTGAAAAGCAGCTAAACCCCATTATAAAAATCAATTACTTTTAAAAACCCGTGAAACAAAGACAGTGAAAGAGAGAGAAATTCATACAGAATTCGTTCAGGGGCTAGGATGCCACCTTTATTGACCATCTCTAGACCCACAGCTGATTGAGACATAAGGGTGGACACTCTTCGGGCTGAGAGGTTTGGTGAGGTTGGGTGAGCAAACGCAGACCCTTTAAAGTAATACTGCGTGGTACCCATCCCATGGGTCCAAAATCTCCAGGTTCAAGGGCATCTTTCTACATCGAACACATGCATGAGAAACCCAGAAGACGGTACACCGTGTGATCGGGAAAGGTTTCTAAAACGCACCTCATTTCTCATCTCCTTGTGCTCGGGCTCGCCATTACAGCCGCTTTACTAGCAATCTCCCTCCTTGGAGAATCAGCACCTTTAACCTCCTGTTCCGTACAGGTTGCAAATTTGTCCTGAGGATGAACGGGAAGAGGGGGAACCAATGAGAGACTAGGTCTAGGTGTGGGGACAGGCAAAGGTCACTCTATTTTCCCATCAGGAAGAAGAATTAAGCACAGGCTCAGCCTGCCGCCCGGAACCAGAATAGGGCCTGAAGTAATCCTGCGCTTTTGGGGCCAGCTCCCAAGAAAGCGAGTTGAAAAATGGAGCTAAGGGGCACTGCAATTCAAAAACCTGCAGAGTTAGAAATGATAACTCTCGTCCACAAATATATTGAGGGAAGGCAACGAAGAGGATTTGAAAGCAAGGCAGAATTGCAGGAAACAGATTTCAGGAGGTAGATTCCAATCGCCTTTAAAGCACAGGAAAAGCGGCAAAACCTCGACCATGATGCCCTTGGCCAAAAAGGGCGTATGCGTTTTTTCCTGAATATATTCAGGAAAAAACGCATACGCCCTTTTTGGCCAACCAAGCAACCTGGAAAGGCAAATCAGCGCTACAAAGAAGTCTCGCTTCCCATCGGTCAAAAGGGCCATGCTGAATAAAGTGTCAAAACCAGAAATGCAGGACAGGCCATGGAGAAACGGGAGCCTTGCTACGCTGATGGGCGGGATGTAAATTGCCAACAGCCACTCTGGAGAAGTGTACGGTGTGTCCTGAAACATCTAAAAAACTCAGCTTAGAGAGCATAGGGCACTTCCACTCATGGGCGTATAAATTGGGAAAACTAAAAATCAGCAAGACACAGGCACCCCAAAGTTTAGGGCTGCTCTGTTGACAAGAACCTCCACTTCATTACACCTTAAATATCCCAGGAAAGAGAAAAATGGATAAAGAAGTTGTGGTCCTTATGTACAATGGAATATCACTCAGGCATGAAATCAACGTCATAAGGCTAGTAGCAGCATGATGAGTGGATTTAGGTACGACGATTCTAAGTGAAATAAGTCACACAGAAAGACACTTATCGTAAGATATCACTTATAGAGGGAATGTAAAAACCGCTACACTTGAACTGAATTACAAAACAGAACAGAGTCCCACGTTTAGAAAACACACTATGGCTGCTTAACGGGAACGGTGAGGTGGGGTGACGCATAAAACAAGGGTTTCAAATTAGCTCAGATAGCTTTCCATAAACCCAATATGTAATAGACAAGACCTACTCCTTGCTCAGTGAACTGGACGCAAAAACCCCCTATTCACCGCCCAAGAATATATCTGACTAGGAAGAATCTTCAAAGCTATGTATTGATATCTCTCTGTAAGTGAGTCAAGTGGGTGGAAAGCACCATAAAAACAGCAGTGAAAAGCAGCTAAACCCCATTATAAAAATCAATTACTTTTAAAAACCCGTGAAACAAAGACAGTGAAAGAGAGAGAAATTCTTACAAAATTCGTTCAGGGGCTGTGATGCCACCTGGATTGACCATATCTAGACCCACAGCTGATTGAGACATAAGGGTGGACACTCTTGGGGCTGAGAGGTTTGGTGAGGTTGGGTGAGCAAACGCAGACCCTTTAAAGTAATACTGCGTGGTACCCATCCCATAGGTCCCAAATCTCCAGCTTCAAGGGCATCTTCCTACATCGAAAACATGCATGAGAAACCCAGAAGATGGTACACCATGTGATCGGGAAAGATTTCTAAAACGCACCTCATTTCTCATCTCCTTGTGCTCGGGTTCGCCATTCCAGCCGCTTTACTAGCAATCTCCCTCCTTGGAGAATGAGCACCTTTAACCTCCTGTTCCGTACAGGTTGCAATTTGTCCTGAGGATGAACGGGAAGAGGGGGAACCAATGAGAGACTAGGTCTAGGTGTGGGGACAGGCACAGGTCACTCTATTTTCCCATCAGGAAGAAGAATTAAGCACAGGCTCAGCCTGCCGCCCGGAACCACAATAGGGCCTGAAGCAATCCTGCGCTTTTGGGGCCAGCTCCCAAGAAAGCGAGTTGAAAAATGGAGCTAAGGGGCACTGCAATTCAAAAACCTGCAGAGTTAGAAATGATAACTCTCGTCCACAAATATATTGAGGGAAGGCAACGAAGAGGATTTGAAAGCAAGGCAGAATTGCAGGAAACAGATTTCAGGAGGTAGATTCCAATCGCCTTTAAAGCACAGGAAAAGCAGCAAAACCTCGACCATGATGCCCTTGGCCAAAAAGGGCGTATGCGTTTTTTCCTGAATATATTCAGGAAAAAACGCATACGCCCTTTTTGGCCAACCAAGCAACCTGGAAAGGCAAATCAGCGCTACAAAGAAGTCTCGCTTCCCATCGGTCAAAAGGGCCATGCTGAATAAAGTGTCAAAACCAGAAATGCAGGACAGGCCATGGAGAAACGGGAGCCTTGCTACGCTGATGGGCGGGATGTAAATTGCCAACAGCCACTCTGGAGAAGTGTACGGTGTGTCCTGAAACCTCTAAAAAACTCAGCATAGAGAGCATAGGGCACTTCCACTCATGGGCGTATAAATTGGGAAAACTAAAAATCAGCAAGACACAGGCACCCCAAAGTTTAGGGCTGCTCTGTTGACAAGAACCTCCACTTCATTACACCTTAAATATCCCAGGAAAGAGAAAAATGGATAAAGAAGTTGTGGTCCTTATGTACAATGGAATATCACTCAGGCATGAAATCAACATCATAAGGCTAGTAGCAGCATGATGAGAAGATTTAGGTACGACGATTCTAAGTGAAATAAGTCACACAGAAAAAGGCACTTATCATAAGATATCACTTATAGAGGGAATGTAAAAACCGCTACACTTGAACTGAATTACAAAACAGAACAGCGTCACACGTTTAGAAAACACACTATGGCTGCTTAACGGGAAAGGTGAGGTGGGGTGATGCATAAAACAAGGGTTTCAAATTAGCTCAGATACTGTTCCATAAACCCAATATGTAACAGACAAGACCTACTCCTTGCTCAGTGAACTGGATTCAACACCCCCTGTTCACCGCCCAAGAATATATCTGACTAGTAAGACTCTTAAAACCAATGTATTGATATCTCTCTGTAAGTGAGTCAAGTGGGTGTAAAGCGGCATAAACACAGCAGTGAAAAGCAGCTAAACCCCATTATAAAAATCAATTACTTTTAAAAACCCGTGAAACAAAGACAGTGAAAGAGAGAGAAATTCATACAGAATTCGTTCAGGGGCTAGGATGCCACCTTTATTGGCCATCTCTAGACCCACAGCTGATTGAGACATAAGGGTGGACACTCTTGGGGCTGAGAGGTTTGGTGAGGTTGGGTGAGCAAACGCAGACCCTTTAAAGTAATACTGCGTGGTACCCATCCCATGGGTCCAAAATCTCCAGGTTCAAGGGCATCTTCCTACATCGAAAACATGCATGAGAAACCCAGAAGACGGTACACCGTGTGATCGGGAAAGGTTTCTAAAACGCACCTCATTTCTCATCTCCTTGTGCTCGGGCTCGCCATTACAGCCGCTTTACTAGCAATCTCCCTCCTTGGAGAATCAGCACCTTTAACCTCCTGTTCCGTACAGGTTGCAAATTTGTCCTGAGGATGAACGGGAAGAGGGGGAACCAATGAGAGACTAGGTCTAGGTGTGGGGACAGGCACAGGTCACTCTATTTTCCCATCAGGAAGAAGAATTAACCACAGGCTCAGCCTGCCGCCCGGAACCACAATAGGGCCTGAAGCAATCCTGCGCTTTTGCGGCCAGCTCCCAAGAAAGTGAGTTGAAAAATGGAGCTCAGGGGCACTGCAATTCACAAACCTGCAGAGTTAGAAACGATAACTCTCGTCCACAAATATATTGAGGGAAGGCAACGAAGAGGATTTGAAAGCAAGGCAGAATTGCAGGAAACAGATTTCAGGAGGTAGATTCGAATCGCCTTTAAAGCACACGAAAATCGGCAAAACCCCGACCATGATGCCCTTGGCCAAAAAGGGCGTATGCGTTTTTTTCTGAATATATTCAGGAAAAAACGCATACGCCCTTTTTGGCCAACCAAGCAACCTGGAAAGGCAAATCAGCGCTACAAAGAAGTCTCGCTTCCCATCGGTCAAAAGGGCCATGCTGAATAAAGTGTCAAAACCAGAAATGCAGGACAGGCCATGGAGAAACGGGAGCCTTGCTACGCTGATGGGCGGGATGTAAAGTGCCAACAGCCACTCTGGAGAAGTGTACGGTGTGTCCTGAAACATCTAAAAAACTCAGCTTAGAGAGCATAGGGCACTTCCACTCATGGGCGTATAAATTGGGAAAACTAAAAATCAGCAAGACACAGGCACCCCAAAGTTTAGGGCTGCTCTGTTGACAAGAACCTCCACTTCATTACACCTTAAATATCCCAGGAAAGAGAAAAATGGATAAAGAAGTTGTGGTCCTTATGTACAATGGAATATCACTCAGGCATGAAATCAACGTCATAAGGCTAGTAGCAGCATGATGAGTGGATTTAGGTACGACGATTCTAAGTGAAATAAGTCACACAGAAAGACACTTATCGTAAGATATCACTTATAGAGGGAATGTAAAAACCGCTACACTTGAACTGAATTACAAAACAGAACAGAGTCCCACGTTTAGAAAACACACTATGGCTGCTTAACGGGAACGGTGAGGTGGGGTGACGCATAAAACAAGGGTTTCAAATTAGCTCAGATAGCTTTCCATAAACCCAATATGTAATAGACAAGACCTACTCCTTGCTCAGTGAACTGGACGCAAAAACCCCCTATTCACCGCCCAAGAATATATCTGACTAGTAAGAATCTTCAAAGCTATGTATTGATATCTCTCTGTAAGTGAGTCAAGTGGGTGTAAAGCGGCATAAACACACCAGTGAAAAGCAGCTAAACCCCATTATAAAAATCAATTACTTTTAAAAACCCGTGAAACAAAGACAGTGAAAGAGAGAGCAATTCTTACAAAATTCGTTCAGGGGCTGTGATGCCACCTGGATTGACCATATCTAGACCCACAGCTATTTGAGACATAAGGGTGGACACTCTTGGGGCTGAGAGGTTTGGTGAGGTTGGGTGAGCAAACGCAGACCCTTTAAAGTAATACTGCGTGGTACCCATCCCATGGGTCCCAAATCTCCAGGTTCAAGGGCATCTTCCTACATCGAAAACATGCATGAGAAACCCAGAAGATGGTACACCGTGTGATCAGGAAAGGTTTCTAAAACGCACCTCATTTCTCATCTCCTTGTGCTCGGGTTCGCCATTCCAGCCGCTTTACCAGCAATCTCCCTCCTTGGAGAATCAGCACCTTTAACCTCCTGTTCTGTACAGGTTGCAATTTGTCCTGAGGATGAACGGGAAGAGGGGGAACCAGTGAGAGACTAGCTCTAGGTGTTGGGACAAGCACAGGTCACTCTATTTTCCCATCAGGAAGAAGAATTAACCACAGGCTCAGCCTGCCGCCCGGAAGCAGAACAGGGCCTGAAGCAATCCCGCGCTTTTGCGGCCAGCTCCCAAAAAAGCGAGTTGAAAAATGGAGGTCAGGGGCACTGCAATTCACAAACCTGCAGAGTTATACATGATAACTCTCGTCCACAAACATATTGAGGGAAGGCAACGAAGAGGATTTGAAAGCAAGGCAGAATTGGAGGAAAGAGATTTCAGGAGGTAGATTCGAATCGCCTTTAAAGCACAGGAAAAGCGGCAAAACCTCGACAATGATGCCCTTGGCCAAAATGGGCGTATGCGTTTTTTCCTGAATATATTCAGGAAAAAACGCATACGCCCTTTTTGGCCAACCAAGCAACCTGGAAAGGCAAATCAGCGCTACAAAGAAGTCTCGCTTCCCATCGGTCAAAACGGCCGTGCTGAATAAAGTGTCAAAACCAGAAATGCAGGACAGGCCATGGAGAAACGGGAGCCTTGCTACGCTGATGGGCGGGATGTAAATTGCCAACAGCCACTCTGGAGAAGTGTACACTGTGTCCTGAAACATCTAAAAAACTCAGCTTAGAGAGCATAGGGCACTTCCACTCATGGGCCTATAAACTGGGAAAACTAAAAATCAGCAAGACACAGGCACCCCAAAGTTTAGGGCTGCTCTGTTGGCAAGAACCTCCACTTCGTTGCACCTTAAATATCCCAGGAAAGAGAAAAATGGATAAAGAAGTTGTGGTCCTTCTGTACAATGGATTATCACTCAGCCATGAAATCAACGTCATAAGGCTAGTAGCAGCATGATGAGTGGATTTAGATACGACGATTCTAAGTGAAATAAGTCACACAGAAGAAGACACTTATCATAAGATATCACTTATAGAGGGAATGTAAAAACCGCTACACTTGAACTGAATTACAAAACAGAACAGAGTCACACGTTTAGAAAACACACTGTGGCTGCTTAACGGGAAAGGTGATGTGGGGTGATGCATAAAACAAGGGTTTCAAATTATCTCAGATACCGTTCCATAAACCCAATATGTAATAGACAAGACCTACTCCTTGCTCAGTGAACTGGACTGAACACCCCCTATTCACCGCCCAAGAATATATCTGACTAGTAAGAATCTTAAAACCTATGTATTGATATCTCTCTGTAAGTGAGTCAAGTGGGTGTAAAGCGGCATAAACACACCAGTGAAAAGCAGCTAAACCCCATTATAAAAATCAATTACTTTTAAAAACCCGTGAAACAAAGACAGTGAAAGAGAGAGCAATTCTTACAAAATTCGTTCAGGGGCTGTGATGCCACCTGGATTGACCATATCTAGACCCACAGCTATTTGAGACATGGGGGTGGACACTCTTGGGGCTGAGAGGTTTGGTGAGGTTGGGTGAGCAAACGCAGACCCTTTAAAGTAATACTGCGTGGTACCCATCCCATAGGTCCCAAATCTCCAGTTTCAAGGGCATCTTCCTACATCGAAAACATGCATGAGAAACCCAGAAGATGGTACACCATGTGATCGGGAAATGTTTCTAAAACGCACCTCATTTCTCATTTCCTTGTGCTCGGGTTGGCCATTCCAGCCGCTTTACCAGCAATCTCCCTCCTTGGAGAATCAGCACCTTTAACCTCCTGTTCCGTATAGGTTGCAATTTGTCCTGAGGATTAACGGGAAGACAGGGAACCAGTGAGAGACTAGCTCTAGGTGTTGGGACAAGCACATGTCACTCTATTTTCCCATCAGGAAGAAGAATTAACCACAGGCTCAGCCTGCCGCCCGGAAGCAGAACAGGGCCTGAAGCAATCCTGCGCTTTTGCGGCCAGCTCCCAAAAAAGCGAGTTGAAAAATGGAGGTCAGGGGCACTGCAATTCACAAACCTGCAGAGTTATAAATGATAACTCTCGTCCACAAACATATTGAGGGAAGGCAACGAAGAGGATTTGAAAGCAAGGCAGAATTGCAGGAAACAGATTTCAGGAGGTAGATTCGAATCGCCTTTAAAGCACAGGAAAAGCGGCAAAACCTCGACAATGATGCCCTTGGCCAAAATGGGCGTATGCGTTTTTTCCTGAATATATTCAGGAAAAAACGCATACGCCCTTTTTGGCCAACCAAGCAACCTGGAAAGGCAAATCAGCGCTACAAAGAAGTCTCGCTTCCCATCAGTCAAAACGGCCGTGCTGAATAAAGTGTCAAAACCAGAAATGCAGGACAGGCCATGGAGAAACGGGAGCCTTGCTACGCTGATGGGCGGCATGTAAATTGCCAACAGCCACTCTGGAGAAGTGTACGGTGTGTCCTGAAACATCTAAAAAACTCAGCTTAGAGAGCATAGGGCACTTCCACTCATGGGCGCATGAATTGGAAAAATTAAAAATCAGAAAGACACAAACACCCCAAAGTTTAGGGCTGCCCTGTTGACAAGAACCTCCACTTCGTTACACCTTAAATATCCAAGGAAAGAGAAAAATGGATAAAGAAGTTGTGGTCCTTATGTACAATGGAATATCACGCAGCCATGAAATCAACGTCATAAGGCTAGTAGCAGCATGATGAGTGGAGTTAGGTATGACGATTCTAAGTGAAATAAGTCTCACAGAAAAAGACACTTATTATAAGATATCACTTATAGAGGGAATGTAAAAACCGCTACAGTTGAACTGAATTACAAAACAGAACAGAGTCACACGTTTAGAAAACACACTATGGCTGCTTAACAGGAAAGGTGAGGTGGGGTGATGCATAAAACAAGGGTTTCAAATTAGCTCAGATACCGTTCCATAAACCCAATATGTAATAGACAAGACCTACTCCTTGCTCAGTGAACTGGACTCAACACCCCCTATTCACCGCCCAAGAATATATCTGACTAGTAAGAATGTTAAAACCTATGTATTGATATCTCTCTGTAAGTGAGTCAAGTGGGTGTAAAGCGGCATAAACACAGCAGTGAAAAGCAGCTAAACCCCATTATAAAAATCAATTACTTTTAAAAACCCGTGAAACAAAAACAGTGAAAGAGAGAGCAATTCTTACAAAATTCGTTCAGGGGCTGTGATGCCACCTGGATTGACCATATCTAGACCTACAGCTGATTGAGACATAAGGGTGGACACTCTTGGGGCTGAGAGGATTGGTGTGTTTGGGTGAGCAAACGCAGACCCTTTAAAGTAATACTGCATGGTACCCATTCTATGGATCCCAAATCTCCAGGTTCAATGGAATCTTCCTACAGAGAAAAAATGCTTGGGAAACCCGGTAGATAGTATACAGTGTGATCGAGAAAGGTTTCTGAAACGCACCTCATTCCTCATCTCCTGGTGCTCGGGTTCGCCATTCCAGCCGCTTTACTAACAATCTCCCCACTTGGAGAATCAGCACCTTTAACCTCCTGTTTCGTACAGGTTGCAAATTGTCCTGAGGATGAATGGGAAGAGGGGGAACCCATGAGAGGCTAGCTCTAGGTGTTGGGACAGGTATAGGTCACTCTAATTTCCCATCAGGAAGAAGAATTAACCACAGGCTCAGCCTGCCCCACGGAACCAGAATAGGGCCTTAAGCAATTCTGCGGTTTTGTGGCCAGCTTCCAAAAAAGCGAGTTGAAAAATGTAGCTCAGGAGCACTGCAATTCACAATCCTGTAGAGTTATAAATGCTAACTCAAGTCCAAAAATATATTGAAGGAAGGCAACGAATAGGATTTGAAATCAAGGCAGAATTGCAGGAAATTTATATAGTTTATATGTTAAGTGTTTATATACATTTAACATACATTAGCCTATTTAGGTTAGCCCCATAATCCTAATTTTTCCATCCTTCCACCTTTCATTTTGGTTAACCTTTAGTTTGTTTTATAAGTCTGTGAGTGTCTTTTTCTGTGGAAGTATGTTCATTGGTAGCAATCTTAGGATAACTTGTGTAAATGATATCATAGGATATTTGTCATTCTCTTTTGACTTACTTTACTTAATATGATTATTTCTAGGCTCATTTGTAGTCCTGAAAACGGCACTCTTCATTTTTTTACCGAGGCTACTATTCCATTGTGTACATATACCACTTCTTCTTTGTCAATTCATCTGTTTATGGACCTTTTTTTTGCTTCCATGTCTTGGCTATTTCAATATTGCTGCAGTGCACATTTGCCTGCCTCTGTCTTTCTGATTCCGGTGGTCTTAGATTATAGGCCCAAAAGGTGCCCTGCTACATCATCTGGTAGCTCAATTTTTACCTTTTAAAGCAGCTCCATTCAGTTTTTGTTAGTGCTGTTACCACTTTACATCCCACCAGCTGCTAGAAGGTACAAAGTTCTCTAAAACCCCTTCAGCATTTATAGTTTGTAGACGTTTTGCTGATGGTCCTTTGACTGGTGTGAGCTGAAACCTTTTTGGAGTTTGGATTTGCATGTGGCTAATAATTCCTTATACTAAGCTTTAGGCATGTCCTTTTTTTCTTTTCCTCTTTTTTTTAAAGAGTGAGTACAAATCCTCTCTTCATATTGACTTCTTGAAAAATTTGTCATGTGTTGAATTTTCTTGCCTATTCCCTACCCCAGGGCATTTTTTGAGGGGAGGTGTCATTCACAGCCCTACAGTCCTTGCGACTGTTAAGCAACCATTAGCACTGGGTTGAAAGCTGCTGTTGTGAGAAACAGCCACAAGGCGGCAGCATTATTACGTTCTCAACCCTTGTTACTAGGGCAACAGAGTCTTCCTGGAGGTAGTGTTCCGAGGTTGTATATTAGAGAGGAATGTGCGGAGACAAGCCCCCAGATTTCAGGGGGTAGATACGAATCGCCTTTAGAGCACATGAAAAGTGGCAAAACGTCGACAATGATGCACTTGGCCAAAAAGGGCGTATGCGTTTTTTCCTGAATATATTCAGGAAAAACCGCATACGCCCTTTTTGGCCAACCAAGCAAGACGGAAAGGCAAATCAGCACTACAAATAAGTCTCACTTCCCATCCGTCCAAAGACCATGCAAAAAAGTGTAAAAACCAGAAGTGCAGGACAGGTCAGGTAGAAAAGGGAGCCTTGTTAGGCTGATGGGCGGGATGTAAATTGCCAATGGCCACTCTGGAGAAGTGCATGGTGTTTCCTAAAACATCTAAAAAACACAGCTAGAGAGCATAGGGCACTTCCACTCATGGGCATATAAATTGGGAAAACTAAAAATCAGCAAGACACAGGCACCCCAAAGTTTAGGCCTGCTCTGTTTACAAGAACCTCCACTTCATTACAACTTAAATATGCCAGGATAGAGAAAAATGGATAAAGAAGTGTGGTACTTATGTACAATGGAATATCACTCAGCCATGAAATCAACGTCATACGGCTACTAGCAGCATGATGAGTGGATTTAGGTACGATGTTTCTAAGTGAAATAAGTCACACAGAAAAAGACACTTATCATAAGATATCACTTATAGAGGGAAAGTAAAAATCGCTACACATGACCTGATTACAAAACAGAACAGAGTCACACATTTAGAAAACACTGGATGGCTGCTTAACTGGAAAGGTGAGGTGCGGTGAGGCATAAAACAAGGGTTTGAAATTAGCACACATACCGTTCCATAAACCAAATATGTAACAGACAACACCTACCCCTTGCTCAGTGAACTGGACTCAACGCCCCCTATTCAACGCACAAGAGTATATCTGACTACTAAGAATCTTAAAACCTATGTATTGATATCTCTCTGTAAATGAATCAAGTGGGTGTAAAGCGGCATAAACACAGCAGTGAAAATCAGCTAAACCCCATTATAAAAATAGACTACAAAAAACAACCCCAACAAAGACAGTGAAAGAGAGAGAAATTCGTACAAAGTTCGATCAGGGGCAGTGAAGCAACCTGGATCGACCATATCTAGACCCACAGCTGGATTAGATATAAGGCTGGACACTCTTGGGGCTGAGAGGATTGGTGAGGTTGGGTGAGCAAATGCCTACCCTTTAAAGTAATAGTGCGTGATACCCATTCTATGGGTCCCAAATCTCCAGGTTAAAGGGAATCTTCTTACAGAGAAAAAATGCATGGGAAACCCAGTGGATGGTATACAGTGTGATCGGGAAAGGTTTCTGAAACGCACCTCATTCCTCATCTCCTGGTGCTCGGGTTCGCCACTCCAGCCGCATTACTAACAATCTCCCCACTTGGAGAATCAGCACCTTTAACCTCCTGTTTCGTACAGGTTGCAATTTGTCCTGAGGATGAATGGGAAGAGGGGGAACCAATGAGAGGGTAGCTCTAGGTGTTGGGATAGGCACAGGACACTCTATTTTCCCATCAGGAAGAAGAATTAACCACAGACTCAGCCTACCCCCGGGAACCAGAATAGGGCCTGAAGCAATCCTGCGCTTTGGCGGCCAGCTCCCAAAACAGCGAGTTGAAAAATGGAGCTCAGGGGCAATGCAATTCACAGATTTGCAGAGTTATAAATGATAACTCTCGTCCACAAATATATTGAGGGAAGGCAACGAAGAGGATTTGAAAGCAAGGCAGAATTGCAGGAAGCAGATTTCAGGAGGTAGATTCGAATCACCTTTAAAGCACAGGAAAAGCGGCAAAACCTCGACAATGATGCCCTTGGCCAAAATGGGCGTATGCGTTTTTTGCGGAATATATTGAGGAAAAAACGCATACGCCCTTTTTGGCCAACCAAGCAACCTGGAAAGGCAAATCAGCGCTACAAAGAAGTCTCGCTTCCCATCGGTCAAAACGGCCATGCTGAATAAAGTGTCAAAACCAGAAATGCAGGACAGGCCATGGAGAAACGGGAGCCTTGCCACGCTGATGGGCGGGATGTAAATTGCCAACAGCCACTCTGGAGAAGTGTACACTGTGTCCTGAAACGTCTAAAAAACTCAGCTTAGAGAGCATAGGGCACTTCCACTCATGGGCGTATAAACTGGGAAAACTAAAAATCAGCAAGACACAGGCACCCCAAAGTTTAGGGCTGCTCTGTTGGCAAGAACCTCCACTTCGTTGCACCTTAAATATCCCAGGAAAGAGAAAAATGGATAAAGAAGTTGTGGTCCTTCTGTACAATGGATTATCACTCAGCCATGAAATCAACGTCATAAGGCTAGTAGCAGCATGATGAGTGGATTTAGATACGACGATTCTAAGTGAAATAAGTCACACAAAAGAAGACACTTATCATAAGATATCACTTATAGAGGGAATGTAAAAACCGCTACACTTGAACTGAATTACAAAACAGAACAGAGTCACACGTTTAGAAAACACACTATGGCTGCTTAACGGGAAAGGTGATGTGGGGTGATGCATAAAACAAGGGTTTCAAATTAGCTCAGATACCGTTCCATAAACCCAATATGTAATAGACAAGACCTACTCCTTGCTCAGTGTACTGGACTAAACACCCCCTATTCACCGCCCAAGAATATATCTGACTAGTAAGAATCTTAAAACCTATGTATTGATATCTCTCTGTAAGTGAGTCAAGTGGGTGTAAAGCGGCATAAACACACCAGTGAAAAGCAGCTAAACCCCATTATAAAAATCAATTACTTTTAAAAACCCGTGAAACAAAGACAGTGAAAGAGAGAGCAATTCTTACAAAATTCGTTCAGGGGCTGTGATGCCACCTGGATTGACCATATCTAGACCCACAGCTATTTGAGACATGAGGGTGGACACTCTTGGGGCTGAGAGGTTTGGTGAGGTTGGGTGAGCAAACGCAGACCCTTTAAAGTAATACTGCGTGGTACCCATCCCATGGGTCCCAAATCTCCAGGTTCAAGGGCATCTTCCTACATCGAAAACATGCATGAGAAACCCAGAAGATGGTACACCGTGTGATCGGGAAAGGTTTCTAAAACGCACCTCATTTCTCATCTCCTTGTGCTCGGGTTCGCCATTCCAGCCGCTTTACCAGCAATCTCCCTCCTTGGAGAATCAGCACCTTTAACCTCCTGTTCCGTACAGGTTGCAATTTGTCCTGAGGATGAACGGGAAGAGGGGGAACCAGTGAGAGACTAGCTCTAGGTGTTGGGACAAGCACAGGTCACACTATTTTCCCATCAGGAAGAAGAATTAACCACAGGCTCAGCCTGCCGCCCGGAAGCAGAACAGGGCCTGAAGCAATCCCGCGCTTTTGCGGCCAGCTCCCAAAAAAGCGAGTTGAAAAATGGAGGTCAGGGGCACTGCAATTCACAAACCTGCAGAGTTATACATGATAACTCTCGTCCACAAACATATTGAGGGAAGGCAACGAAGAGGATTTGAAAGCAAGGCAGAATTGGAGGAAAGAGATTTCAGGAGGTAGATTCGAATCGCCTTTAAAGCACAGGAAAAGCGGCAAAACCTCGACAATGATGCCCTTGGCCAAAAAGGGCGTATGCGTTTTTTCCTGAATATATTCAGGAAAAAACGCATACGCCCTTTTTGGCCAACCAAGCAACCTGGAAAGGCAAATCAGCGCTACAAAGAAGTCGCGCTTCCCATGGGTCAAAACGGCCGTGCTGAATAAAGTGTCAAAACCAGAAATGCAGGACAGGCCATGGAGAAACGGGAGCCTTGCTACGCTGATGGGCGGGATGTAAATTGCCAACAGCCACTCTGGAGAAGTGTACACTGTGTCCTGAAACATCTAAAAAACTCAGCTTAGAGAGCATAGGGCACTTCCACTCATGGGCCTATAAACTGGGAAAACTAAAAATCAGCAAGACACAGGCACCCCAAAGTTTAGGGCTGCTCTGTTGGCAAGAACCTCCACTTCGTTGCACCTTAAATATCCCAGGAAAGAGAAAAATGGATAAAGAAGTTGTGGTCCTTCTGTACAATGGATTATCACTCAGCCATGAAATCAACGTCATAAGGCTAGTAGCAGCATGATGAGTGGATTTAGATACGACGATTCTAAGTGAAATAAGTCACACAGAAGAAGACACTTATCATAAGATATCACTTATAGAGGGAATGTAAAAACCGCTACACTTGAACTGAATTACAAAACAGAACAGAGTCACACGTTTAGAAAACACACTATGGCTGCTTAACGGGAAAGGTGATGTGGGGTGATGCATAAAACAAGGGTTTCAAATTATCTCAGATCCCGTTCCATAAACCCAATATGTAATAGACAAGACCTACTCCTTGCTCAGTGAACTGGACTGAACACCCCCTATTCACCGCCCAAGAATATATCTGACTAGTAAGAATCTTAAAACCTATGTATTGATATCTCTCTGTAAGTGAGTCAAGTGGGTGTAAAGCGGCATAAACACACCAGTGAAAAGCAGCTAAACCCCATTATAAAAATCAATTACTTTTAAAAACCCGTGAAACAAAGACAGTGAAAGAGAGAGCAATTCTTACAAAATTCGTTCAGGGGCTGTGATGCCACCTGGATTGACCATATCTAGACCCACAACTATTTGAGACATGGGGTTGGACACTCTTGGGGCTGAGAGGTTTGGTGAGGTTGGGTGAGCAAACGCAGACCCTTTAAAGTAATACTGCGTGGTACCCATCCCATGGGTCTCAAATCTCCAGTTTCAAGGGCATCTTCCTACATCGAAAACATGCATGAGAAACCCAGAAGATGGTACACCATGTGATCGGGAAATGTTTCTAAAACGCACCTCATTTCTCATCTCCTTGTGCTCGGGTTCGCCATTCCAGCCGCTTTACCAGCAATCTCCCTCTTTGGAGAATCAGCACCTTTAACCTCCTGTTCCGTACAGGTTGCAATTTGTCCTGGGGATTAACGGGAAGACGGGGAACCAGTGAGAGACTAGCTCTAGGTGTTGGGACAAGCACATGTCACTCTATTTTCCCATCAGGAAGAAGAATTAACCACAGGCTCAGCCTGCCGCCCGGAAGCAGAACAGGGCCTGAAGCAATCCTGCGCTTTTGCGGCCAGCTCCCAAAAAAGCGAGTTGAAAAATGGAGGTCAGGGGCACTGCAATTCACAAACCTGCAGAGTTATAAATGATAACTCTCGTCCACAAACATATTGAGGGAAGGCAACGAAGAGGATTTGAAAGCAAGGCAGAATTGCAGGAAACAGATTTCAGGAGGTAGATTCGAATCGCCTTTAAAGCACAGGAAAAGCGGCAAAACCTCGACAATGATGCCCTTGGCCAAAAAGGGCGTATGCGTTTTTTCCTGAATATATTCAGGAAAAAACGCATACGCCCTTTTTGGCCAACCAAGCAACCTGGAAAGGCAAATCAGCGCTACAAAGAAGTCTCGCTTCCCATCGGTCAAAACGGCCGTGCTGAATAAAGTGTCAAAACCAGAAATGCAGGACAGGCCATGGAGAAACGGGAGCCTTGCTACGCTGATGGGCGGGATGTAAATTGCCAACAGCCACTCTGGAGAAGTGTACGGTGTGTCCTGAAACATCTAAAAAACTCAGCTTAGAGAGCATAGGGCACTTCCACTCATGGGCGCATGAATTGGAGAAATTAAAAATCAGAAAGACACAAACACCCCAAAGTTTAGGGCTGCCCTGTTCACAAGAACCTCCACTTCTTTACACCTTAAATATCCAAGGAAAGAGAAAAATGGATAAAGAAGTTGTGGTCCTTATGTACAATGGAATATCACGCAGCCATGAAATCAACGTCATAAGGCTAGTAGCAGCATGATGAGTGGAGTTAGGTATGACGATTCTAAGTGAAATAAGTCACACAGAAAAAGACACTTATCATAAGATATCACTTATAGAGGGAATGTAAAAACCGCTACACTTGAACTGAATTACAAAACAGAACAGAGTCACACGTTTAGAAAACACACTATGGCTGCTTAACGGGAAAGGTGAGGTGGGGTGATGCATAAAACAAGGGTTTCAAATTAGCTCAGATACCATTCCATAAACCCAATATGTAATAGACAAGACCTACTCCTTGCTCAGTGAACTGGACTGAACACCCCCTATTCACCGCCCAAGAATATATCTGACTAGTAAGAATGTTAAAACCTATGTATTGATATCTCTCTGTAAGTGAGTCAAGTGGGTGTAAAGCGGCATAAACACAGCAGTGAAAAGCAGCTAAACCCCATTATAAAAATCAATTACTTTTAAAAACCCGTGAAACAAAAACAGTGAAAGAGAGAGCAATTCTTACAAAATTCGTTCAGGGGCTGTGATGCCACCTGGATTGACCATATCTAGACCCACAGCTGATTGAGACATAAGGGTGGACACTCTTGGGGCTGAGAGGATTGGTGTGTTTGGGTGAGCAAACGCAGACCCTTTAAAGTAATACTGCATGGTACCCATTCTATGGATCCCAAATCTCTAGGTTCAATGGAATCTTCCTACAGAGAAAAAAATGCTTGGGAAACCCGGTGGATAGTATACAGTGTGATCGAGAAAGGTTTCTGAAACGCACCTCATTCCTCATCTCCTGGTGCTCGGGTTCGCCATTCCAGCCGCTTTACTAACAATCTCCCCACTTGGAGAATCAGCACCTTTAACCTCCTGTTTCGTACAGGTTGCAAATTGTCCTGAGGATGAATGGGAAGAGGGGGAACCCATGAGAGGCTAGCTCTAGGTGTTGGGACAGGTATAGGTCACTCTAATTTCCCATCAGGAAGAAGAATTAACCACAGGCTCAGCCTGCCCCACGGAACCAGAATAGGGCCTTAAGCAATTCTGCGGTTTTGTGGCCAGCTTCCAAAAAAGCGAGTTGAAAAATGTAGCTCAGGAGCACTGCAATTCACAATCCTGTAGAGTTATAAATGCTAACTCAAGTCCAAAAATATATTGAAGGAAGGCAACGAATAGGATTTGAAATCAAGGCAGAATTGCAGGAAATTTATATAGTTTATATGTTAAGTGTTTATATACATTTAACATACATTAGCCTATTTAGGTTAGCCCCATAATCCTAATTTTTCCATCCTTCCACCTTTCATTTTGGTTAACCTTTAGTTTGTTTTATAAGTCTGTGAGTGTCTTTTTCTGTGGAAGTATGTTCATTGGTAGCAATCTTAGGATAACTTGTGTAAATGATATCATAGGATATTTGTCATTCTCTTTTGACTTACTTTACTTAATATGATTATTTCTAGGCTCATTTGTAGTCCTGAAAACGGCACTCTTCATTTTTTTACCGAGGCTACTATTCCATTCTGTACATATACCACTTCTTCTTTGTCAATTCATCTGTTTATGGACCTTTTTTTTGCTTCCATGTCTTGGCTATTTCAATATTGCTGCAGTGCACATTTGCCTGCCTCTGTCTTTCTGATTCCGGTGGTCTTAGATTATAGGCCCAAAAGGTGCCCTGCTACATCATCTGGTAGCTCAATTTTTACCTTTTAAAGCAGCTCCATTCAGTTTTTGTTAGTGCTGTTACCACTTTACATCCCACCAGCTGCTAGAAGGTACAAAGTTCTCTAAAACCCCTTCAGCATTTATAGTTTGTAGACGTTTTGCTGATGGTCCTTTGACTGGTGTGAGCTGAAACCTTTTTGGAGTTTGGATTTGCATGTGGCTAATAATTCCTTATACTAAGCTTTAGGCATGTCCTTTTTTTCTTTTCCTCTTTTTTTTAAAGAGTGAGTACAAATCCTCTCTTCATATTGACTTCTTGAAAAATTTGTCATGTGTTGAATTTTCTTGCCTATTCCCTACCCCAGGGCATTTTTTGAGGGGAGGTGTCATTCACAGCCCTACAGTCCTTGCGACTGTTAAGCAACCATTAGCACTGGGTTGAAAGCTGCTGTTGTGAGAAACAGCCACAAGGCGGCAGCATTATTACGTTCTCAACCCTTGTTACTAGGGCAACAGAGTCTTCCTGGAGGTAGTGTTCCGAGGTTGTATATTAGAGAGGAATGTGCGGAGACAAGCCCCCAGATTTCAGGGGGTAGATACGAATCGCCTTTAGAGCACATGAAAAGTGGCAAAACGTCGACAATGATGCACTTGGCCAAAAAGGGCGTATGCGTTTTTTCCTGAATATATTCAGGAAAAACCGCATACGCCCTTTTTGGCCAACCAAGCAAGACGGAAAGGCAAATCAGCACTACAAATAAGTCTCACTTCCCATCCGTCCAAAGACCATGCAAAAAAGTGTAAAAACCAGAAGTGCAGGACAGGTCAGGTAGAAAAGGGAGCCTTGTTAGGCTGATGGGCGGGATGTAAATTGCCAATGGCCACTCTGGAGAAGTGCATGGTGTTTCCTAAAACATCTAAAAAACACAGCTAGAGAGCATAGGGCACTTCCACTCATGGGCATATAAATTGGGAAAACTAAAAATCAGCAAGACACAGGCACCCCAAAGTTTAGGCCTGCTCTGTTTACAAGAACCTCCACTTCATTACAACTTAAATATGCCAGGATAGAGAAAAATGGATAAAGAAGTGTGGTACTTATGTACAATGGAATATCACTCAGCCATGAAATCAACGTCATACGGCTACTAGCAGCATGATGAGTGGATTTAGGTACGATGTTTCTAAGTGAAATAAGTCACACAGAAAAAGACACTTATCATAAGATATCACTTATAGAGGGAAAGTAAAAATCGCTACACATGACCTGATTACAAAACAGAACAGAGTCACACATTTAGAAAACACTGGATGGCTGCTTAACTGGAAAGGTGAGGTGCGGTGAGGCATAAAACAAGGGTTTGAAATTAGCACACATACCGTTCCATAAACCAAATATGTAACAGACAACACCTACCCCTTGCTCAGTGAACTGGACTCAACGCCCCCTATTCACCGCACAAGAGTATATCTGACTACTAAGAATCTTAAAACCTATGTATTGATATCTCTCTGTAAATGAATCAAGTGGGTGTAAAGCGGCATAAACACAGCAGTGAAAATCAGCTAAACCCCATTATAAAAATAGACTACAAAAAACAACCCCAACAAAGACAGTGAAAGAGAGAGAAATTCGTACAAAGTTCGATCAGGGGCAGTGAAGCAACCTGGATCGACCATATCTAGACCCACAGCTGAATTAGATATAAGGCTGGACACTCTTGGGGCTGAGAGGATTGGTGAGGTTGGGTGAGCAAATGCCTACCCTTTAAAGTAATAGTGCGTGATACCCATTCTATGGGTCCCAAATCTCCAGGTTAAAGGGAATCTTCTTACAGAGAAAAAATGCATGGGAAACCCAGTGGATGGTATACAGTGTGATCGGGAAAGGTTTCTGAAACGCACCTCATTCCTCATCTCCTGGTGCTCGGGTTCGCCACTCCAGCCGCATTACTAACAATCTCCCCACTTGGAGAATCAGCACCTTTAACCTCCTGTTTTGTACAGGTTGCAATTTGTCCTGAGGATGAATGGGAAGAGGGGGAACCAATGAGAGGGTAGCTCTAGGTGTTGGGATAGGCACAGGTCACTCTATTTTCCCATCAGGAAGAAGAATTAACCACAGACTCAGCCTACCCCCGGGAACCAGAATAGGGCCTGAAGCAATCCTGCGCTTTGGCGGCCAGCTCCCAAAACAGCGAGTTGAAAAATGGAGCTCAGGGGCAATGCAATTCACAGATTTGCAGAGTTATAAATGATAACTCTCGTCCACAAATATATTGAGGGAAGGCAACGAAGAGGATTTGAAAGCAAGGCAGAATTGCAGGAAACAGATTTCAGGAGGTAGATTCGAATCACCTTTAAAGCACAGGAAAAGCGGCAAAACCTCGACAATGATGCCCTTGGCCAAAATGGGCGTATGCGTTTTTTCCGGAATATATTGAGGAAAAAACGCATACGCCCTTTTTGGCCAACCAAGCAACCTGGAAAGGCAAATCAGCGCTACAAAGAAGTCTCGCTTCCCATCGGTCAAAACGGCCATGCTGAATAAAGTGTCAAAACCAGAAATGCAGGACAGGCCATGGAGAAACGGGAGCCTTGCTACGCTGATGGGAGGGATGTAAATTGCCAACAGCCACTCTGGAGAAGTGTACACTGTGTCCTGAAACGTCTAAAAAACTCAGCTTAGAGAGCATAGGGCACTTCCACTCATGGGCGTATAAACTGGGAAAATGAAAAATCAGCAAGACACAGGCACCCCAAAGTTTAGGGCTGCTCTGTTGGCAAGAACCTCCACTTCGTTGCACCTTAAATATCCCAGGAAAGAGAAAAATGGATAAAGAAGTTGTGGTCCTTCTGTACAATGGATTATCACTCAGCCATGAAATCAACGTCATAAGGCTAGTAGCAGCATGATGAGTGGATTTAGATACGACGATTCTAAGTGAAATAAGTCACACAGAAGAAGACACTTATCATAAGATATCACTTATAGAGGGAATGTAAAAACCGCTACACTTGAACTGAATTACAAAACAGAACAGAGTCACACGTTTAGAAAACACACTATGGCTGCTTAACGGGAAAGGTGATGTGGGGTGATGCATAAAACAAGGGTTTCAAATTATCTCAGATACCGTTCCATAAACCCAATATGTAATAGACAAGACCTACTCCTTGCTCAGTGAACTGGACTAAACACCCCCTATTCACCGCCCAAGAATATATCTGACTAGTAAGAATCTTAAAACCTATGTATTGATATCTCTCTGTAAGTGAGTCAAGTGGGTGTAAAGCGGCATAAACACACCAGTGAAAAGCAGCTAAACCCCATTATAAAAATCAATTACTTTTAAAAACCCGTGAAACAAAGACAGTGAAAGAGAGAGCAATTCTTACAAAATTCGTTCAGGGGCTGTGATGCCACCTGGACTGACCATATCTAGACCCACAGCTATTTGAGACATGAGGGTGGACACTCTTGGGGCTGAGAGGTTTGGTGAGGTTGGGTGAGCAAACGCAGACCCTTTAAAGTAATACTGCGTGGTACCCATCCCATGGGTCCCAAATCTCCAGGTTCAAGGGCATCTTCCTACATCGAAAACATGCATGAGAAACCCAGAAGATGGTACACCGTGTGATCGGGAAAGGTTTCTAAAACGCACCTCATTTCTCATCTCCTTGTGCTCGGGTTCGCCATTCCAGCCGCTTTACCAGCAATCTCCCTCCTTGGAGAATCAGCACCTTTAACCTCCTGTTCTGTACAGGTTGCAATTTGTCCTGAGGATGAACGGGAAGAGGGGGAACCAGTGAGAGACTAGCTCTAGGTGTTGGGACAAGCACAGGTCACACTATTTTCCCATCAGGAAGAAGAATTAACCACAGGCTCAGCCTGCCGCCCGGAAGCAGAACAGGGCCTGAAGCAATCCCGCGCTTTTGCGGCCAGCTCCCAAAAAAGCGAGTTGAAAAATGGAGGTCAGGGGCACTGCAATTCACAAACCTGCAGAGTTATACGTGATAACTCTCGTCCACAAACATATTGAGGGAAGGCAACGAAGAGGATTTGAAAGCAAGGCAGAATTGGAGGAAAGAGATTTCAGGAGGTAGATTCGAATCGCCTTTAAAGCACAGGAAAAGCGGCAAAACCTCGACAATGATGCCCTTGGCCAAAAAGGGCGTATGCGTTTTTTCCTGAATATATTCAGGAAAAAACGCATACGCCCTTTTTGGCCAACCAAGCAACCTGGAAAGGCAAATCAGCGCTACAAAGAAGTCGCGCTTCCCATCGGTCAAAACGGCCGTGCTGAATAAAGTGTCAAAACCAGAAATGCAGGACAGGCCATGGAGAAACGGGAGCCTTGCTACGCTGATGGGCGGGATGTAAATTGCCAACAGCCACTCTGGAGAAGTGTACACTGTGTCCTGAAACATCTAAAAAACTCAGCTTAGAGAGCATAGGGCACTTCCACTCATGGGCGTATAAACTGGGAAAACTAAAAATCAGCAAGACACAGGCACCCCAAAGTTTAGGGCTGCTCTGTTGGCAAGAACCTCCACTTCGTTGCACCTTAAATATCCCAGGAAAGAGAAAAATGGATAAAGAAGTTGTGGTCCTTCTGTACAATGGATTATCACTCAGCCATGAAATCAACGTCATAAGGCTAGTAGCAGCATGATGAGTGGATTTAGATACGACGATTCTAAGTGAAATAAGTCACACAGAAGAAGACACTTATCATAAGATATCACTTATAGAGGGAATGTAAAAACCGCTACACTTGAACTGAATTACAAAACAGAACAGAGTCACACGTTTAGAAAACACACTATGGCTGCTTAACGGGAAAGGTGATGTGGGGTGATGCATAAAACAAGGGTTTCAAATTATCTCAGATCCCGTTCCATAAACCCAATATGTAATAGACAAGACCTACTCCTTGCTCAGTGAACTGGACTAAACACCCCCTATTCACCGCCCAAGAATATATCTGACTAGTAAGAATCTTAAAACCTATGTATTGATATCTCTCTGTAAGTGAGTCAAGTGGGTGTAAAGCGGCATAAACACACCAGTGAAAAGCAGCTAAACCCCATTATAAAAATCAATTACTTTTAAAAACCCGTGAAACAAAGACAGTGAAAGAGAGAGCAATTCTTACAAAATTCGTTCAGGGGCTGTGATGCCACCTGGATTGACCATATCTAGACCCACAGCTATTTGAGACATGGGGGTGGACACTCTTGGGGCTGAGAGGTTTGGTGAGGTTGGGTGAGCAAACGCAGACCCTTTAAAGTAATACTGCGTGGTACCCATCCCATGGGTCTCAAATCTCCAGGTTCAAGGGCATCTTCCTACATCGAAAACATGCATGAGAAACCCAGAAGATGGTACACCATGTGATCGGGAAATGTTTCTAAAACGCACCTCATTTCTCATTTCCTTGTGCTCGGGTTGGCCATTCCAGCCGCTTTACCAGCAATCTCCCTCCTTGGAGAATCAGCACCTTTAACCTCCTGTTCCGTACAGGTTGCAATTTGTCCTGAGGATTAACGGGAAGACAGGGAACCAGTGAGAGACTAGCTCTAGGTGTTGGGACAAGCACATGTCACTCTATTTTCCCATCAGGAAGAAGAATTAACCACAGGCTCAGCCTGCCGCCCGAAAGCAGAACAGGGCCTGAAGCAATCCTGCGCTTTTGCGGCCAGCTCCCAAAAAAGCGAGTTGAAAAATGGAGGTCAGGGGCACTGCAATTCACAAACCTGCAGAGTTATAAATGATAACTCTCGTCCACAAACATATTGAGGGAAGGCAACGAAGAGGATTTGAAAGCAAGGCAGAATTGCAGGAAACAGATTTCAGGAGTTAGATTCGAATCGCCTTTAAAGCACAGGAAAAGCGGCAAAACCTCGACAATGATGCCCTTGGCCAAAAAGGACGTATGCGTTTTTTCCTGAATATATTCAGGAAAAAACGCATACGCCCTTTTTGGCCAACCAAGCAACCTGGAAAGGCAAATCAGCGCTACAAAGAAGTCGCGCTTCCCATCGGTCAAAACGGCCGTGCTGAATAAAGTGTCAAAACCAGAAATGCAGGACAGGCCATGGAGAAACGGGAGCCTTGCTACGCTGATGGGCGGGATGTAAATTGCCAACAGCCACTCTGGAGAAGTGTACGGTGTGAACTGAAACATCTAAAAAACTCAGCTTAGAGAGCATAGGGCACTTCCACTCATGGGCGCATGAATTGGAAAAATTAAAAATCAGAAAGACACAAACACCCCAAAGTTTAGGGCTGCCCTGTTGACAAGAACCTCCACTTCGTTACACCTTAAATATCCAAGGAAAGAGAAAAATGGATAAAGAAGTTGTGGTCCTTATGTACAATGGAATATCACGCAGCCATGAAATCAACGTCATAAGGCTAGTAGCAGCATGATGAGTGGAGTTAGGTATGACGATTCTAAGTGAAATAAGTCTCACAGAAAAAGACACTTATTATAAGATATCACTTATAGAGGGAATGTAAAAACCGCTACAGTTGAACTGAATTACAAAACAGAACAGAGTCACACGTTTAGAAAACACACTATGGCTGCTTAACAGGAAAGGTGAGGTGGGGTGATGCATAAAACAAGGGTTTCAAATTAGCTCAGATACCGTTCCATAAACCCAATATGTAATAGACAAGACCTACTCCTTGCTCAGTGAACTGGACTCAACACCCCCTATTCACCGCCCAAGAATATATCTGACTAGTAAGAATGTTAAAACCTATGTATTGATATCTCTCTGTAAGTGAGTCAAGTGGGTGTAAAGCGGCATAAACACAGCAGTGAAAAGCAGCTAAACCCCATTATAAAAATCAATTACTTTTAAAAACCCGTGAAACAAAAACAGTGAAAGAGAGAGCAATTCTTACAAAATTCGTTCAGGGGCTGTGATGCCACCTGGATTGACCATATCTAGACCTACAGCTGATTGAGACATAAGGGTGGACACTCTTGGGGCTGAGAGGATTGGTGTGTTTGGGTGAGCAAACGCAGACCCTTTAAAGTAATACTGCATGGTACCCATTCTATGGATCCCAAATCTCCAGGTTCAATGGAATCTTCCTACAGAGAAAAAAATGCTTGGGAAACCCGGTAGATAGTATACAGTGTGATCGAGAAAGGTTTCTGAAACGCACCTCATTCCTCATCTCCTGGTGCTCGGGTTCGCCATTCCAGCCGCTTTACTAACAATCTCCCCACTTGGAGAATCAGCACCTTTAACCTCCTGTTTCGTACAGGTTGCAAATTGTCCTGAGGATGAATGGGAAGAGGGGGAACCCATGAGAGGCTAGCTCTAGGTGTTGGGACAGGTATAGGTCACTCTAATTTCCCATCAGGAAGAAGAATTAACCACAGGCTCAGCCTGCCCCACGGAACCAGAATAGGGCCTTAAGCAATTCTGCGGTTTTGTGGCCAGCTTCCAAAAAAGCGAGTTGAAAAATGTAGCTCAGGAGCACTGCAATTCACAATCCTGTAGAGTTATAAATGCTAACTCAAGTCCAAAAATATATTGAAGGAAGGCAACGAATAGGATTTGAAATCAAGGCAGAATTGCAGGAAATTTATATAGTTTATATGTTAAGTGTTTATATACATTTAACATACATTAGCCTATTTAGGTTAGCCCCATAATCCTAATTTTTCCATCCTTCCACCTTTCATTTTGGTTAACCTTTAGTTTGTTTTATAAGTCTGTGAGTGTCTTTTTCTGTGGAAGTATGTTCATTGGTAGCAATCTTAGGATAACTTGTGTAAATGATATCATAGGATATTTGTCATTCTCTTTTGACTTACTTTACTTAATATGATTATTTCTAGGCTCATTTGTAGTCCTGAAAACGGCACTCTTCATTTTTTTACCGAGGCTACTATTCCATTCTGTACATATACCACTTCTTCTTTGTCAATTCATCTGTTTATGGACCTTTTTTTTGCTTCCATGTCTTGGCTATTTCAATATTGCTGCAGTGCACATTTGCCTGCCTCTGTCTTTCTGATTCCGGTGGTCTTAGATTATAGGCCCAAAAGGTGCCCTGCTACATCATCTGGTAGCTCAATTTTTACCTTTTAAAGCAGCTCCATTCAGTTTTTGTTAGTGCTGTTACCACTTTACATCCCACCAGCTGCTAGAAGGTACAAAGTTCTCTAAAACCCCTTCAGCATTTATAGTTTGTAGACGTTTTGCTGATGGTCCTTTGACTGGTGTGAGCTGAAACCTTTTTGGAGTTTGGATTTGCATGTGGCTAATAATTCCTTATACTAAGCTTTAGGCATGTCCTTTTTTTCTTTTCCTCTTTTTTTTAAAGAGTGAGTACAAATCCTCTCTTCATATTGACTTCTTGAAAAATTTGTCATGTGTTGAATTTTCTTGCCTATTCCCTACCCCAGGGCATTTTTTGAGGGGAGGTGTCATTCACAGCCCTACAGTCCTTGCGACTGTTAAGCAACCATTAGCACTGGGTTGAAAGCTGCTGTTGTGAGAAACAGCCACAAGGCGGCAGCATTATTACGTTCTCAACCCTTGTTACTAGGGCAACAGAGTCTTCCTGGAGGTAGTGTTCCGAGGTTGTATATTAGAGAGGAATGTGCGGAGACAAGCCCCCAGATTTCAGGGGGTAGATACGAATCGCCTTTAGAGCACATGAAAAGTGGCAAAACGTCGACAATGATGCACTTGGCCAAAAAGGGCGTATGCGTTTTTTCCTGAATATATTCAGGAAAAACCGCATACGCCCTTTTTGGCCAACCAAGCAAGACGGAAAGGCAAATCAGCACTACAAATAAGTCTCACTTCCCATCCGTCCAAAGACCATGCAAAAAAGTGTAAAAACCAGAAGTGCAGGACAGGTCAGGTAGAAAAGGGAGCCTTGTTAGGCTGATGGGCGGGATGTAAATTGCCAATGGCCACTCTGGAGAAGTGCATGGTGTTTCCTAAAACATCTAAAAAACACAGCTAGAGAGCATAGGGCACTTCCACTCATGGGCATATAAATTGGGAAAACTAAAAATCAGCAAGACACAGGCACCCCAAAGTTTAGGCCTGCTCTGTTTACAAGAACCTCCACTTCATTACAACTTAAATATGCCAGGATAGAGAAAAATGGATAAAGAAGTGTGGTACTTATGTACAATGGAATATCACTCAGCCATGAAATCAACGTCATACGGCTACTAGCAGCATGATGAGTGGATTTAGGTACGATGTTTCTAAGTGAAATAAGTCACACAGAAAAAGACACTTATCATAAGATATCACTTATAGAGGGAAAGTAAAAATCGCTACACATGACCTGATTACAAAACAGAACAGAGTCACACATTTAGAAAACACTGGATGGCTGCTTAACTGGAAAGGTGAGGTGCGGTGAGGCATAAAACAAGGGTTTGAAATTAGCACACATACCGTTCCATAAACCAAATATGTAACAGACAACACCTACCCCTTGCTCAGTGAACTGGACTCAACGCCCCCTATTCACCGCACAAGAGTATATCTGACTACTAAGAATCTTAAAACCTATGTATTGATATCTCTCTGTAAATGAATCAAGTGGGTGTAAAGCGGCATAAACACAGCAGTGAAAATCAGCTAAACCCCATTATAAAAATAGACTACAAAAAACAACCCCAACAAAGACAGTGAAAGAGAGAGAAATTCGTACAAAGTTCGATCAGGGGCAGTGAAGCAACCTGGATCGACCATATCTAGACCCACAGCTGGATTAGATATAAGGCTGGACACTCTTGGGGCTGAGAGGATTGGTGAGGTTGGGTGAGCAAATGCCTACCCTTTAAAGTAATAGTGCGTGATACCCATTCTATGGTTCCCAAATCTCCAGGTTAAAGGGAATCTTCTTACAGAGAAAAAATGCATGGGAAACCCAGTGGATGGTATACAGTGTGATCGGGAAAGGTTTCTGAAACGCACCTCATTCCTCATCTCCTGGTGCTCGGGTTCGCCACTCCAGCCGCATTACTAACAATCTCCCCACTTGGAGAATCAGCACCTTTAACCTCCTGTTTTGTACAGGTTGCAATTTGTCCTGAGGATGAATGGGAAGAGGGGGAACCAATGAGAGGGTAGCTCTAGGTGTTGGGATAGGCACAGGTCACTCTATTTTCCCATCAGGAAGAAGAATTAACCACAGACTCAGCCTACCCCCGGGAACCAGAATAGGGCCTGAAGCAATCCTGCGCTTTGGCGGCCAGCTCCCAAAACAGCGAGTTGAAAAATGGAGCTCAGGGGCACTGCAATTCACAGATTTGCAGAGTTATAAATGATAACTCTCGTCCACAAATATATTGAGGGAAGGCAACGAAGAGGATTTGAAAGCAAGGCAGAATTGCAGGAAACAGATTTCAGGAGGTAGATTCGAATCGCCTTTAAAGCACAGGAAAAGCGGCAAAACCTCGACAATGATGCCCTTGGCCAAAATGGGCGTATGCGTTTTTTCCGGAATATATTGAGGAAAAAACGCATACGCCCTTTTTGGCCAACCAAGCAACCTGGAAAGGCAAATCAGCGCTACAAAGAAGTCTCGCTTCCCATCGGTCAAAAGGGCCATGCTGAATAAAGTGTCAAAACCAGAAATGCAGGACAGGCCATGGAGAAACGGGAGCCTTGCTACGCTGATGGGCGGGATGTAAATTGCCAACAGCCACTCTGGAGAAGTGTACACTGTGTCCTGAAACATCTAAAAAACTCAGCTTAGAGAGCATAGGGCACTTCCACTCATGGGCGTATAAACTGGGAAAACGAAAAATCAGCAAGACACAGGCACCCCAAAGTTTAGGGCTGCTCTGTTGGCAAGAACCTCCACTTCGTTGCACCTTAAATATCCCAGGAAAGAGAAAAATGGATAAAGAAGTTGTGGTCCTTCTGTACAATGGATTATCACTCAGCCATGAAATCAACGTCATAAGGCTAGTAGCAGCATGATGAGTGGATTTAGATACGACGATTCTAAGTGAAATAAGTCACACAGAAGAAGACACTTATCATAAGATATCACTTATAGAGGGAATGTAAAAACCGCTACACTTGAACTGAATTACAAAACAGAACAGAGTCACACGTTTAGAAAACACACTATGGCTGCTTAACGGGAAAGGTGATGTGGGGTGATGCATAAAACAAGGGTTTCAAATTATCTCAGATCCCGTTCCATAAACCCAATATGTAATAGACAAGACCTACTCCTTGCTCAGTGAACTGGACTAAACACCCCCTATTCACCGCCCAAGAATATATCTGACTAGTAAGAATCTTAAAACCTATGTATTGATATCTCTCTGTAAGTGAGTCAAGTGGGTGTAAAGCGGCATAAACACAGCAGTGAAAAGCAGCTAAACCCCATTATAAAAATCAATTACTTTTAAAAACCCGTGAAACAAAGACAGTGAAAGAGAGAGCAATTCTTACAAAATTCGTTCAGGGGCTGTGATGCCACCTGGATTGACCATATCTAGACCCACAGCTATTTGAGACATGGGGGTGGACACTCTTGGGGCTGAGAGGTTTGGTGAGGTTGGGTGAGCAAACGCAGACCCTTTAAAGTAATACTGCGTGGTACCCATCCCATGGGTCTCAAATCTCCAGGTTCAAGGGCATCTTCCTACATCGAAAACATGCATGAGAAACCCAGAAGATGGTACACCATGTGATCGGGAAATGTTTCTAAAACGCACCTCATTTCTCATTTCCTTGTGCTCGGGTTGGCCATTCCAGCCGCTTTACCAGCAATCTCCCTCCTTGGAGAATCAGCACCTTTAACCTCCTGTTCCGTACAGGTTGCAATTTGTCCTGAGGATTAACGGGAAGACAGGGAACCAGTGAGAGACTAGCTCTAGGTGTTGGGACAAGCACATGTCACTCTATTTTCCCATCAGGAAGAAGAATTAACCACAGGCTCAGCCTGCCGCCCGAAAGCAGAACAGGGCCTGAAGCAATCCTGCGCTTTTGCGGCCAGCTCCCAAAAAAGCGAGTTGAAAAATGGAGGTCAGGGGCACTGCAATTCACAAACCTGCAGAGTTATAAATGATAACTCTCGTCCACAAATATATTGAGGGAAGGCAACGAAGAGGATTTGAAAGCAAGGCAGAATTGCAGGAAACAGATTTCAGGAGGTAGATTCGAATCGCCTTTAAAGCACAGGAAAAGCGGCAAAACCTCGACAATGATGCCCTTGGCCAAAAAGGGCGTATGCGTTTTTTCCTGAATATATTCAGGAAAAAACGCATACGCCCTTTTTGGCCAACCAAGCAACCTGGAAAGGCAAATCAGCGCTACAAAGAAGTCGCGCTTCCCATCGGTCAAAACGGCCGTGCTGAATAAAGTGTCAAAACCAGAAATGCAGGACAGGCCATGGAGAAACGGGAGCCTTGCTACGCTGATGGGCGGGATGTAAATTGCCAACAGCCACTCTGGAGAAGTGTACGGTGTGAACTGAAACATCTAAAAAACTCAGCTTAGAGAGCATAGGGCACTTCCACTCATGGGCGCATGAATTGGAAAAATTAAAAATCAGAAAGACACAAACACCCCAAAGTTTAGGGCTGCCCTGTTGACAAGAACCTCCACTTCGTTACACCTTAAATATCCAAGGAAAGAGAAAAATGGATAAAGAAGTTGTGGTCCTTATGTACAATGGAATATCACGCAGCCATGAAATCAACGTCATAAGGCTAGTAGCAGCATGATGAGTGGAGTTAGGTATGACGATTCTAAGTGAAATAAGTCTCACAGAAAAAGACACTTATTATAAGATATCACTTATAGAGGGAATGTAAAAACCGCTACAGTTGAACTGAATTACAAAACAGAACAGAGTCACACGTTTAGAAAACACACTATGGCTGCTTAACAGGAAAGGTGAGGTGGGGTGATGCATAAAACAAGGGTTTCAAATTAGCTCAGATACCGTTCCATAAACCCAATATGTAATAGACAAGACCTACTCCTTGCTCAGTGAACTGGACTCAACACCCCCTATTCACCGCCCAAGAATATATCTGACTAGTAAGAATGTTAAAACCTATGTATTGATATCTCTCTGTAAGTGAGTCAAGTGGGTGTAAAGCGGCATAAACACAGCAGTGAAAAGCAGCTAAACCCCATTATAAAAATCAATTACTTTTAAAAACCCGTGAAACAAAAACAGTGAAAGAGAGAGCAATTCTTACAAAATTCGTTCAGGGGCTGTGATGCCACCTGGATTGACCATATCTAGACCTACAGCTGATTGAGACATAAGGGTGGACACTCTTGGGGCTGAGAGGATTGGTGTGTTTGGGTGAGCAAACGCAGACCCTTTAAAGTAATACTGCATGGTACCCATTCTATGGATCCCAAATCTCCAGGTTCAATGGAATCTTCCTACAGAGAAAAAAATGCTTGGGAAACCCGGTAGATAGTATACAGTGTGATCGAGAAAGGTTTCTGAAACGCACCTCATTCCTCATCTCCTGGTGCTCGGGTTCGCCATTCCAGCCGCTTTACTAACAATCTCCCCACTTGGAGAATCAGCACCTTTAACCTCCTGTTTCGTACAGGTTGCAAATTGTCCTGAGGATGAATGGGAAGAGGGGGAACCCATGAGAGGCTAGCTCTAGGTGTTGGGACAGGTATAGGTCACTCTAATTTCCCATCAGGAAGAAGAATTAACCACAGGCTCAGCCTGCCCCACGGAACCAGAATAGGGCCTTAAGCAATTCTGCGGTTTTGTGGCCAGCTTCCAAAAAAGCGAGTTGAAAAATGTAGCTCAGGAGCACTGCAATTCACAATCCTGTAGAGTTATAAATGCTAACTCAAGTCCAAAAATATATTGAAGGAAGGCAACGAATAGGATTTGAAATCAAGGCAGAATTGCAGGAAATTTATATAGTTTATATGTTAAGTGTTTATATACATTTAACATACATTAGCCTATTTAGGTTAGCCCCATAATCCTAATTTTTCCATCCTTCCACCTTTCATTTTGGTTAACCTTTAGTTTGTTTTATAAGTCTGTGAGTGTCTTTTTCTGTGGAAGTATGTTCATTGGTAGCAATCTTAGGATAACTTGTGTAAATGATATCATAGGATATTTGTCATTCTCTTTTGACTTACTTTACTTAATATGATTATTTCTAGGCTCATTTGTAGTCCTGAAAACGGCACTCTTCATTTTTTTACCGAGGCTACTATTCCATTCTGTACATATACCACTTCTTCTTTGTCAATTCATCTGTTTATGGACCTTTTTTTTGCTTCCATGTCTTGGCTATTTCAATATTGCTGCAGTGCACATTTGCCTGCCTCTGTCTTTCTGATTCCGGTGGTCTTAGATTATAGGCCCAAAAGGTGCCCTGCTACATCATCTGGTAGCTCAATTTTTACCTTTTAAAGCAGCTCCATTCAGTTTTTGTTAGTGCTGTTACCACTTTACATCCCACCAGCTGCTAGAAGGTACAAAGTTCTCTAAAACCCCTTCAGCATTTATAGTTTGTAGACGTTTTGCTGATGGTCCTTTGACTGGTGTGAGCTGAAACCTTTTTGGAGTTTGGATTTGCATGTGGCTAATAATTCCTTATACTAAGCTTTAGGCATGTCCTTTTTTTCTTTTCCTCTTTTTTTTAAAGAGTGAGTACAAATCCTCTCTTCATATTGACTTCTTGAAAAATTTGTCATGTGTTGAATTTTCTTGCCTATTCCCTACCCCAGGGCATTTTTTGAGGGGAGGTGTCATTCACAGCCCTACAGTCCTTGCGACTGTTAAGCAACCATTAGCACTGGGTTGAAAGCTGCTGTTGTGAGAAACAGCCACAAGGCGGCAGCATTATTACGTTCTCAACCCTTGTTACTAGGGCAACAGAGTCTTCCTGGAGGTAGTGTTCCGAGGTTGTATATTAGAGAGGAATGTGCGGAGACAAGCCCCCAGATTTCAGGGGGTAGATACGAATCGCCTTTAGAGCACATGAAAAGTGGCAAAACGTCGACAATGATGCACTTGGCCAAAAAGGGCGTATGCGTTTTTTCCTGAATATATTCAGGAAAAACCGCATACGCCCTTTTTGGCCAACCAAGCAAGACGGAAAGGCAAATCAGCACTACAAATAAGTCTCACTTCCCATCCGTCCAAAGACCATGCAAAAAAGTGTAAAAACCAGAAGTGCAGGACAGGTCAGGTAGAAAAGGGAGCCTTGTTAGGCTGATGGGCGGGATGTAAATTGCCAATGGCCACTCTGGAGAAGTGCATGGTGTTTCCTAAAACATCTAAAAAACACAGCTAGAGAGCATAGGGCACTTCCACTCATGGGCATATAAATTGGGAAAACTAAAAATCAGCAAGACACAGGCACCCCAAAGTTTAGGCCTGCTCTGTTTACAAGAACCTCCACTTCATTACAACTTAAATATGCCAGGATAGAGAAAAATGGATAAAGAAGTGTGGTACTTATGTACAATGGAATATCACTCAGCCATGAAATCAACGTCATACGGCTACTAGCAGCATGATGAGTGGATTTAGGTACGATGTTTCTAAGTGAAATAAGTCACACAGAAAAAGACACTTATCATAAGATATCACTTATAGAGGGAAAGTAAAAATCGCTACACATGACCTGATTACAAAACAGAACAGAGTCACACATTTAGAAAACACTGGATGGCTGCTTAACTGGAAAGGTGAGGTGCGGTGAGGCATAAAACAAGGGTTTGAAATTAGCACACATACCGTTCCATAAACCAAATATGTAACAGACAACACCTACCCCTTGCTCAGTGAACTGGACTCAACGCCCCCTATTCACCGCACAAGAGTATATCTGACTACTAAGAATCTTAAAACCTATGTATTGATATCTCTCTGTAAATGAATCAAGTGGGTGTAAAGCGGCATAAACACAGCAGTGAAAATCAGCTAAACCCCATTATAAAAATAGACTACAAAAAACAACCCCAACAAAGACAGTGAAAGAGAGAGAAATTCGTACAAAGTTCGATCAGGGGCAGTGAAGCAACCTGGATCGACCATATCTAGACCAACAGCTGGATTAGATATAAGGCTGGACACTCTTGGGGCTGAGAGGATTGGTGAGGTTGGGTGAGCAAATGCCTACCCTTTAAAGTAATAGTGCGTGATACCCATTCTATGGGTCCCAAATCTCCAGGTTAAAGGGAATCTTCTTGCAGAGAAAAAATGCATGGGAAACCCAGTGGATGGTATACAGTGTGATCGGGAAAGGTTTCTGAAACGCACCTCATTCCTCATCTCCTGGTGCTCGGGTTCACCATTCCAGCCGCATTACTAACAATCTCCCCACTTGGAGAATCAGCAACTTTAACCTCCTGTTTCGTACAGGTTGCAATTTGTCCTGAGGATGAATGGGAAGAGGGGGAACCAATGAGAGGGTAGCTCTAGGTGTTGGGATAGGCACAGGTCACTCTATTTTCCCATCAGGAAGAAGAATTAACCACAGACTCAGCCTGCCCCCGGGAACCAGAATAGGGCCTGAAGCAATCCTGCGCTTTGGCGGCCAGCTCCCAAAACAGCGAGTTGAAAAATGGAGCTCAGGGGCACTGCAATTCACAGATTTGCAGAGCTATAAATGATAACTCTCGTCCACAAATATATTGAGGGAAGGCAACGAAGAGGATTTGAAAGCAAGGCAGAATTGCAGGAAACAGATTTCAGGAGGTAGATTCGAATCGCCTTTAAAGCACAGGAAAAGCGGCAAAACCTCGACAATGATGCCCTTGGCCAAAATGGGCGTATGCGTTTTTTCCGGAATATATTGAGGAAAAAACGCATACGCCCTTTTTGGCCAACCAAGCAACCTGGAAAGGCAAATCAGCGCTACAAAGAAGTCTCGCTTCCCATCGGTCAAAACGGCCATGCTGAATAAAGCGTCAAAACCAGAAATGCAGGACAGGCCATGGAGAAACGGGAGCCTTACTACGCTGATGGGCGGGATGTAAATTGCCAACAGCCACTCTGGAGAAGTGTACGGTGTTTCCTGAAACATCTAAAAAACTCAGCATAGAGAGCATAAGGCACTTCCACTCATGGGCGTATAAATTGGGAAAACTAAAAATCAGCAAGACACAGGCACCCCAAAGTTTAGGGCTGCTCTGTTGACAAGAACCTCCACTTCGTTACACCTTAAATATCCCAGGAAAGAGAAAAATGGATAAGGAAGTTGTGGTCCTTATGTACAATGGCATATCACTCAGCCATGAAATTAACGTCCTAAGGCTAGTAGCAGCATGATGAGAGGATTTAGGTACGACGATTCTAAGTGAAATAAGTCACACAGAAAAAGACACTTATCATAAGATATCACTTAGAGAGGGAATGCAAAAACCGCTACACTTGAACTGAATTACAAAACAGAACAGCGTCACACGTTTAGAAGAAACACTATGGCTGCTTAACGGGAAAGGTGAGGTGGGTGATGCATAAAACAAGGGTTTCAAATTAGCTCAGATAGCTTTCCATAAACCCAATATGTAATAGACAAGACCTACTCCTTGCTCAGTGAACTGGACTCAACACCCCCTGTTCACCGCCCAAGAATATATCTGACTAGTAAGAATCTTAAAACCAATGTATTGATATCCCTCTGTAAGTGAGTCAAGTGGGTGTAAAGCGGCATAAACACAGCAGTGAAAAGCAGCTAAACCCCATTATAAAAATCAATTACTTTTAAAAACCCGTGAAACAAAGACAGTGAAAGAGAGAGAAATTCTTACAAAATTCGTTCAGGGGCTGTGATGCCACCTGGATTGACCATCTCTAGACCCACAGCTGATTGAGACATAAGGGTGGACACTCTTGGGGCTGAGAGGTTTGGTGAGGTTGGGTGAGCAAACGCAGACCCTTTAAAGTAATACTGCGTGGTATCCATCCCATGGGTCCAAAATCTCCAGGTTCAAGGGCATCTTCCTACATCGAAAACATGCATGAGAAACCCAGAAGATGGTACACCGTGTGATCGGGAAAGGTTTCTAAAACGCACCTCATTTCTCATCTCCTTGTGCTCGGGTTGGCCATTACAGCCGCTTTACTAGCAATCTCCCTCCTTCGAGAATCAGCACCTTTAACCTCCTGTTCTGTACAGGTTGCAATTTGTCCTGAGGATGAACGGGAAGAGTGGGAACCAATGAGAGACTAGGTCTAGGTGTGGAGACAGGCACAGGTCACTCTATTTTCCCATCAGAAAGAAGAATTAACCACAGGCTCAACCTGACGCCCGGAAGCAGAACAGGGCCTGAAGCAATCCTGTGCTTTTGCGGCCAGCTCCCAAAAAAGCAAGTTGAAAAATCGAGCTCAGGGGCCCTGCAATTCACAAACCTGCAGAGTTATAAATGATAACTCTCGTCCACAAATATATTGAGGGAAGGCAACGAGGAGGATTTGAAAGCAAGGCAGAATTGCAGGAAACAGATTTCAGGAGGTAGAGTCGAATCGCCTTTAAAGCACAGGAAAAGCGGCAAAACCTCGACCATGATGCCCTTGGCCAAAAAGGGCGTATGCGTTTTTTCCTGAATATATTCAGGAAAAAACGCATACGCCCTTTTTGGCCAACCAAGCAACCTGGAAAGGCAAATCAGCGCTACAAAGAAGTCTCGCTTCCCATCGGTCAAAAGGGCCATGCTGAATAAAGTGTCAAAACCAGAAATGCAGGACAGGCCAAGGAGAAACGGGAGCCTTGCTACGGTGACGGGCGGGATGTAAATTGCGAACAGCCACTATGGAGAAGTGTACGGTGTGTCCTGAAACATCTAAAAAACTCAGGTTAGAGAGCATAGGGCACTTCCACTCATGGGCGTATAAATTGGGAGAACTAAAAATCAGCAAGACACAGGCACCCCAAAGTTTAGGGCTGCTCTGTTGACAAGAACCTCCACTTCGTTACACCTTAAATATCCCAGGAAAGAGAAAAATGGATAAAGAAGCTGTGGTCCTTATGTACAATGGAATATCACTCAGCCATGAAATCAACGTACTAAGGCTAGTAGCAGCATGATGAGTGGATTTAGGTACGACGATTCTAAGTGAAATAAGTCACACAGAAAAAGACACTTATCATAAGATATCACTTATAGAGGGAATGTAAAAACCGCTACACTTGAACTGAATTACAAAACAGAACAGCGTCACACGTTTAGAAAACACACTATGGCTGCTTAACGGGAAAGGTGAGGTGGGGTGATGCATAAAACAAGGGTTTCAAATTAGCTCTGATACCGTTCCATAAACCCAATATGTAATAGACAAGACCTACTCCTTGCTCAGTGAACTGGACTCAACACCCCCTATTCACCGCCCAAGAAAATATCTGACTAGTAAGAATCTTCAACGCTATGTATTGATATCTCTCTGTAAGTGAGTCAAGTGGGTGTAAAGCGGCATAAACACAGCAGTGAAAAGCAGCTAAACCCCATTATAAAAATCAATTACTTTTAAAAACCCATGAAACAAAGACAGTGAAATAGAGAGAAATTCTTACAAAATTCGTTCAGCGGCTGTGATGCCACCTGGACTGACCATCTCTAGACCCACAGCTGATTGAGACATAAGGGTGGACACTCTTGGGGCTGAGAGGTTTGGTGAGGTTGGGTGAGCAAACGCAGACCCTTTAAAGTAATACTGCGTGGTATCCATCCCATGGGTCCAAAATCTCCAGGTTCAAGGGCATCTTCCTACATCGAAAACATGCATGAGAAACCCAGAAGATGGTACACCGTGTGATCGGGAAAGGTTTCTAAAACGCACCTCATTTCTCATCTCCTTGTGCTCGGGTTGGCCATTACAGCCGCTTTACTAGCAATCTCCCTCCTTCGAGAATCAGCACCTTTAACCTCCTGTTCTGTACAGGTTGCAATTTGTCCTGAGGATGAACGGGAAGAGTGGGAACCAATGAGAGACTAGGTCTAGGTGTGGAGACAGGCACAGGTCACTCTATTTTCCCATCAGAAAGAAGAATTAACCACAGGCTCAGCCTGCCGCCCGGAAGCAGAACAGGGCCTGAAGCAATCCTGTGCTTTTGCGGCCAGCTCCCAAAAAAGCAAGTTGAAAAATCGAGCTCAGGGGCACTGCAATTCACAAACCTGCAGAGTTATAAATGATAACTCTCGTCCACAAATATATTGAGGGAAGGCAACGAGGAGGATTTGAAAGCAAGGCAGAATTGCAGGAAACATTTCAGGAGGTAGAGTCGAATCACCTTTAAAGCACAGGAAAAGCGGCAAAACCTCGACCATGATGCCCTTGGCCAAAAAGGGCGTATGCGTTTTTTCCTGAATATATTCAGGAAAAAACGCATACGCCCTTTTTGGCCAACCAAGCAACCTGGAAAGGCAAATCAGCGCTACAAAGAAGTCTCGCTTCCCATCGGTCAAAAGGGCCATGCTGAATAAAGTGTCAAAACCAGAAATGCAGGACAGGCCAAGGAGAAACGGGAGCCTTGCTACGGTGACGGGCGGGATGTAAATTGCGAACAGCCACTATGGAGAAGTGTACGGTGTGTCCTGAAACATCTAAAAAACTCAGGTTAGAGAGCATAGGGCACTTCCACTCATGGGCGTATAAATTGGGAGAACTAAAAATCAGCAAGACACAGGCACCCCAAAGTTTAGGGCTGCTCTGTTGACAAGAACCTCCACTTCGTTACACCTTAAATATCCCAGGAAAGAGAAAAATGAATAAAGAAGCTGTGGTCCTTATGTACAATGGAATATCACTCAGCCATGAAATCAACGTACTAAGGCTAGTAGCAGCATGATGAGTGGATTTAGGTACGACGATTCTAAGTGAAATAAGTCACACAGAAAAAGACACTTATCATAAGATATCACTTATAGAGGGAATGTAAAAACCGCTACACTTGAACTGAATTACAAAACAGAACAGCGTCACACGTTTAGAAAACACACTATGGCTGCTTAACGGGAAAGGTGAGGTGGGGTGATGCATAAAACAAGGGTTTCAAATTAGCTCTGATACCGTTCCATAAACCCAATATGTAATAGACAAGACCTACTCCTTGCTCAGTGAACTGGACTCAACACCCCCTATTCACCGCCCAAGAAAATATCTGACTAGTAAGAATCTTCAACGCTATGTATTGATATCTCTCTGTAAGTGAGTCAAGTGGGTGTAAAGCGGCATAAACACAGCAGTGAAAAGCAGCTAAACCCCATTATAAAAATCAATTACTTTTAAAAACCCATGAAACAAAGACAGTGAAAGAGAGAGAAATTCTTACAAAATTCGTTCAGCGGCTGTGATGCCACCTGGACTGACCATCTCTAGACCCACAGCTGATTGAGACATAAGGGTGGACACTCTTGGGGCTGAGAGGTTTGGTGAGGTTGGGTGAGCAAACGCAGACCCTTTAAAGTAATACTGCGTTGTACCCATCCCATGTGTCTCAAATCTCTAGGTTCAAGGGCATCTTCCTACATCAAAAACATGCATGAGAAAGCCAGAAGTTGGTACACCGTGTGATCGGGAAAGGTTTCTAAAACGCACCTCATTTCTCATCTCCTTGTGCTCGGGTTGGCCATTACAGCCGCTTTACTAGCAATCTTCCTCCTTCGAGAATCAGCACCTTCAACCTCCTGTTCCGTACAGGTTGCAATTTGTCCTGAGGATGAACGGGAAGAGGGGGAACCAGTGAGAGACTAGCTCTAGGTGTTGGGACAGGCACAGGTCACTCTATTTTCCCATCAGGAAGAAGAATTAACCACAGGCTCAGCCTGCCGCCCGGAAGCAGAACAGGGCCTGAAGCAATCCTGCGCTTTTGCGGCCAGCTCCCAAAAAAGCGAGTTGAAAAATCGAGCTCAGGGGCCCTGCAATTCACAAACCTGCAGAGTTATAAATGATAACTCTCGTCCACAAATATATTGAGGGAAGGCAACGAGGAGGATTTGAAAGCAAGGCAGAATTGCAGGAAAGAGATTTCAGGAGGTAGAGTCGAATCGCCTTTAAAGCACAGGAAAAGCGGCAAAACCTCGACCATGATGCCCTTGACCAAAAAGGGCGTATGCGTTTTTCCCTGAATATATTCAGGAAAAAACGCATACGCCCTTTTTGGCCAACCAAGCAACCTGGAAAGGCAAATCAGCGCTACAAAGAAGTCTCGCTTCCCATCGGTCAAAAGGGCCATGCTGAATAAAGCGTCAAAACCAGAAATGCAGGACAGGCCATGGAGAAACGGGAGCCTTACTACGCTGATGGGCGGGATGTAAATTGCCAACAGCCACTCTGGAGAAGTGTACGGTGTTTCCTGAAACATCTAAAAAACTCAGCATAGAGAGCATAAGGCACTTCCACTCATGGGCGTATAAATTGGGAAAACTAAAAATCAGCAAGACACAGGCACCCCAAAGTTTAGGGCTGCTCTGTTGACAAGAACCTCCACTTCGTTACACCTTAAATATCCCAGGAAAGAGAAAAATGGATAAGGAAGTTGTGGTCCTTATGTACAATGGCATATCACTCAGCCATGAAATTAACGTCCTAAGGCTAGTAGCAGCATGATGAGAGGATTTAGGTACGACGATTCTAAGTGAAATAAGTCACACAGAAAAAGACACTTATCATAAGATATCACTTAGAGAGGGAATGCAAAAACCGCTACACTTGAACGGAATTACAAAACAGAACAGCGTCACACGTTTACAAGACACACTATGGCTGCTTAACGGGAAAGGTGAGGTGGGTGATGCATAAAACAAGGGTTTCAAATTAGCTCAGATACCGTTCCATAAACCCAATATGTAATAGACAAGACCTACTCCTTGCTCAGTGAACTGGACTCAACACCCCCTGTTCACCGCCCAAGAATATATCTGACTAGTAAGAATCTTAAAACCAATGTATTGATATCCCTCTGTAAGTGAGTCAAGTGGGTGTAAAGCGGCATAAACACAGCAGTGAAAAGCAGCTAAACCCCATTATAAAAATCAATTACTTTTAAAAACCCGTGAAACAAAGACAGTGAAAGAGAGAGAAATTCTTACAAAATTCGTTCAGGGGCTGTGATGCCACCTGGATTGACCATCTCTAGACCCACAGCTGATTGAGACATAAGGGTGGACACTCTTGGGGCTGAGAGGTTTGGTGAGGTTGGGTGAGCAAACGCAGACCCTTTAAAGTAATACTGCGTGGTATCCATCCCATGGGTCCAAAATCTCCAGGTTCAAGGGCATCTTCCTACATCGAAAACATGCATGAGAAACCCAGAAGATGGTACACCGTGTGATCGGGAAAGGTTTCTAAAACGCACCTCATTTCTCATCTCCTTGTGCTCGGGTTGGCCATTACAGCCGCTTTACTAGCAATCTCCCTCCTTCGAGAATCAGCACCTTTAACCTCCTGTTCTGTACAGGTTGCAATTTGTCCTGAGGATGAACGGGAAGAGTGGGAACCAATGAGAGACTAGGTCTAGGTGTGGAGACAGGCACAGGTCACTCTATTTTCCCATCAGAAAGAAGAATTAACCACAGGCTCAGCCTGCCGCCCGGAAGCAGAACAGGGCCTGAAGCAATCCTGTGCTTTTGCGGCCAGCTCCCAAAAAAGCAAGTTGAAAAATCGAGCTCAGGGGCACTGCAATTCACAAACCTGCAGAGTTATAAATGATAACTCTCGTCCACAAATATATTGAGGGAAGGCAACGAGGAGGATTTGAAAGCAAGGCAGAATTGCAGGAAACAGATTTCAGGAGGTAGAGTCGAATCGCCTTTAAAGCACAGGAAAAGCGGCAAAACCTCGACCATGATGCCCTTGGCCAAAAAGGGCGTATGCGTTTTTTCCTGAATATATTCAGGAAAAAACGCATACGCCCTTTTTGGCCAACCAAGCAACCTGGAAAGGCAAATCAGCGCTACAAAGAAGTCTCGCTTCCCATCGGTCAAAAGGGCCATGCTGAATAAAGTGTCAAAACCAGAAATGCAGGACAGGCCAAGGAGAAACGGGAGCCTTGCTACGGTGACGGGCGGGATGTAAATTGCGAACAGCCACTATGGAGAAGTGTACGGTGTGTCCTGAAACATCTAAAAAACTCAGGTTAGAGAGCATAGGGCACTTCCACTCATGGGCGTATAAATTGGGAGAACTAAAAATCAGCAAGACACAGGCACCCCAAAGTTTAGGGCTGCTCTGTTGACAAGAACCTCCACTTCGTTACACCTTAAATATCCCAGGAAAGAGAAAAATGGATAAAGAAGCTGTGGTCCTTATGTACAATGGAATATCACTCAGCCATGAAATCAACGTACTAAGGCTAGTAGCAGCATGATGAGTGGATTTAGGTACGACGATTCTAAGTGAAATAAGTCACACAGAAAAAGACACTTATCATAAGATATCACTTATAGAGGGAATGTAAAAACCGCTACACTTGAACTGAATTACAAAACAGAACAGCGTCACACGTTTAGAAAACACACTATGGCTGTTTAACGGGAAAGGTGAGGTGGGGTGATGCATAAAACAAGGGTTTCAAATTAGCTCAGATACCGTTCCATAAACCCAATATGTAATAGACAAGACCTACTCCTTGCTCAGTGAACTGGACTCAACACCCCCTATTCACCGCCCAAGAAAATATCTGACTAGTAAGAATCTTCAACGCTATGTATTGATATCTCTCTGTAAGTGAGTCAAGTGGGTGTAAAGCGGCATAAACACAGCAGTGAAAAGCAGCTAAACCCCATTATAAAAATCAATTACTTTTAAAAACCCATGAAACAAAGACAGTGAAAGAGAGAGAAATTCTTACAAAATTCGTTCAGCGGCTGTGATGCCACCTGGACTGACCATCTCTAGACCCACAGCTGATTGAGACATAAGGGTGGACACTCTTGGGGCTGAGAGGTTTGGTGAGGTTGGGTGAGCAAACGCAGACCCTTTAAAGTAATACTGCGTGGTATCCATCCCATGGGTCCAAAATCTCCAGGTTCAAGGGCATCTTCCTACATCGAAAACATGCATGAGAAACCCAGAAGATGGTACACCGTGTGATCGGGAAAGGTTTCTAAAACGCACCTCATTTCTCATCTCCTTGTGCTCGGGTTGGCCATTACAGCCGCTTTACTAGCAATCTCCCTCCTTCGAGAATCAGCACCTTTAACCTCCTGTTCTGTACAGGTTGCAATTTGTCCTGAGGATGAACGGGAAGAGTGGGAACCAATGAGAGACTAGGTCTAGGTGTGGAGACAGGCACAGGTCACTCTATTTTCCCATCAGAAAGAAGAATTAACCACAGGCTCAGCCTGCCGCCCGGAAGCAGAACAGGGCCTGAAGCAATCCTGTGCTTTTGCGGCCAGCTCCCAAAAAAGCAAGTTGAAAAATCGAGCTCAGGGGCCCTGCAATTCACAAACCTGCAGAGTTATAAATGATAACTCTCGTCCACAAATATATTGAGGGAAGGCAACGAGGAGGATTTGAAAGCAAGGCAGAATTGCAGGAAACAGATTTCAGGAGGTAGAGTCGAATCGCCTTTAAAGCACAGGAAAAGCGGCAAAACCTCGACCATGATGCCCTTGGCCAAAAAGGGCGTATGCGTTTTTTCCTGAATATATTCAGGAAAAAACGCATACGCCCTTTTTGGCCAACCAAGCAACCTGGAAAGGCAAATCAGCGCTACAAAGAAGTCTCGCTTCCCATCGGTCAAAAGGGCCATGCTGAATAAAGTGTCAAAACCAGAAATGCAGGACAGGCCAAGGAGAAACGGGAGCCTTGCTACGGTGACGGGCGGGATGTAAATTGCCAACAGCCACTCTGGAGAAGTGTACGGTGTGTCCTGAAACATCTAAAAAACTCAGGTTAGAGAGCATAGGGCACTTCCACTCATGGGCGTATAAATTGGGAGAACTAAAAATCAGCAAGACACAGGCACCCCAAAGTTTAGGGCTGCTCTGTTGACAAGAACCTCCACTTCGTTACACCTTAAATATCCCAGGAAAGAGAAAAATGGATAAAGAAGCTGTGGTCCTTATGTACAATGGAATATCACTCAGCCATGAAATCAACGTACTAAGGCTAGTAGCAGCATGATGAGTGGATTTAGGTACGACGATTCTAAGTGAAATAAGTCACACAGAAAAAGACACTTATCATAAGATATCACTTATAGAGGGAATGTAAAAACCGCTACACTTGAACTGAATTACAAAACAGAACAGCGTCACACGTTTAGAAAACACACTATGGCTGTTTAACGGGAAAGGTGAGGTGGGGTGATGCATAAAACAAGGGTTTCAAATTAGCTCAGATACCGTTCCATAAACCCAATATGTAATAGACAAGACCTACTCCTTGCTCAGTGAACTGGACTCAACACCCCCTATTCACCGCCCAAGAAAATATCTGACTAGTAAGAATCTTCAACGCTATGTATTGATATCTCTCTGTAAGTGAGTCAAGTGGGTGTAAAGCGGCATAAACACAGCAGTGAAAAGCAGCTAAACCTCATTATAAAAATCAATTACTTTTAAAAACCCGTGAAACAAAGACAGTGAAAGAGAGAGAAATTCTTACAAAATTCGTTCAGCGGCTGTGATGCCACCTGGACTGACCATCTCTAGACCCACAGCTGATTGAGACATAAGGGTGGACACTCTTGGGGCTGAGAGGTTTGGTGAGGTTGGGTGAGCAAACGCAGACCCTTTAAAGTAATACTGCGTTGTACCCATCCCATGTGTCTCAAATCTCTAGGTTCAAGGGCATCTTCCTACATCAAAAACATGCATGAGAAAGCCAGAAGTTGGTACACCGTGTGATCGGGAAAGGTTTCTAAAACGCACCTCATTTCTCATCTCCTTGTGCTCGGGTTGGCCATTACAGCCGCTTTACTAGCAATCTCCCTCCTTCGAGAATCAGCACCTTCAACCTCCTGTTCCGTACAGGTTGCAATTTGTCCTGAGGATGAACGGGAAGAGGGGGAACCAGTGAGAGACTAGCTCTAGGTGTTGGGACAGGCACAGGTCACTCTATTTTCCCATCAGGAAGAAGAATTAACCACAGGCTCAGCCTGCCGCCCGGAAGCAGAACAGGGCCTGAAGCAATCCTGCGCTTTTGCGGCCAGCTCCCAAAAAAGCGAGTTGAAAAATCGAGCTCAGGGACCCTGCAATTCACAAACCTGCAGAGTTATAAATGATAACTCTCGTCCACAAATATATTGAGGGAAGGCAACGAAGAGGATTTGAAAGCAAGGCAGAATTGCAGGAAAGAGATTTCAGGAGGTAGAGTCGAATCGCCTTTAAAGCACAGGAAAAGCGGCAAAACCTCGACCATGATGCCCTTGACCAAAAAGGGCGTATGCGTTTTTTCCTGAATATATTCAGGAAAAAACGCATACGCCCTTTTTGGCCAACCAAGCAACCTGGAAAGGCAAATCAGCGCTACAAAGAAGTCTCGCTTCCCATCGGTCAAAAGGGCCATGCTGAATAAAGCGTCAAAACCAGAAATGCAGGACAGGCCATGGAGAAACGGGAGCCTTACTACGCTGATGGGCGGGATGTAAATTGCCAACAGCCACTCTGGAGAAGTGTACGGTGTTTCCTGAAACATCTAAAAAACTCAGCATAGAGAGCATAAGGCACTTCCACTCATGGGCGTATAAATTGGGAAAACTAAAAATCAGCAAGACACAGGCACCCCAAAGTTTAGGGCTGCTCTGTTGACAAGAACCTCCACTTCGTTACACCTTAAATATCCCAGGAAAGAGAAAAATGGATAAGGAAGTTGTGGTCCTTATGTACAATGACATATCACTCAGCCATGAAATTAACGTCCTAAGGCTAGTAGCAGCATGATGAGAGGATTTAGGTACGACGATTCTAAGTGAAATAAGTCACACAGAAAAAGACACTTATCATAAGATATCACTTAGAGAGGGAATGCAAAAACCGGTACACTTGAACTGAATTACAAAACAGAACAGCGTCACACGTTTAGAAGACACACTATGGCTGCTTAACGGGAAAGGTGAGGTGGGTGATGCATAAAACAAGGGTTTCAAATTAGCTCAGATACCGTTCCATAAACCCAATATGTAATAGACAAGACCTACTCCTTGCTCAGTGAACTGGACTCAACACCCCCTGTTCACCGCCCAAATATATATCTGACTAGTAAGAATCTTAAAACCAATGTATTGATATCCCTCTGTAAGTGAGTCAAGTGGGTGTAAAGCAGCATAAACACAGCAGTGAAAAGCAGCTAAACCCCATTATAAAAATCAATTACTTTTAAAAACCCGTGAAACAAAGACAGTGAAAGAGAGAGAAATTCTTACAAAATTCGTTCAGGGGCTGTGATGCCACCTGGATTGACCATATCTAGACCCACAGCTGATTGAGACATAAGGGTGGACACTCTTGGGGCTGAGAGGTTTGGTGAGGTTGGGTGAGCAAACACAGACCCTTTAAAGTAATACTGTGTGGTACCCATCTCATGGTTCCCAAATCTCCAGGTTCAAGGGCATCTTCCTACATCGAAAACATGCATGAGAAACCCAGAAGATGGTACACCGTGTGATCGGGAAAGGTTTCTAAAACTCACCTCATTTCTCATCTCCTTGTGCTCGGGTTCGCCATTCCAGCCGCGTTAGCAGCAATCTCCCTCCGTGGAGAATCAGCACCTTTAACCTCCTGTTCCGTACAGGTTGCAATTTGTCCTGAGGATGAACGGGAAGAGGGGGAACCAATGAGAGACTAGGTCTAGGTGTTGGGACAAGCACAGGTCACTCTATTTTCCAATCAGGAAGAAGAATTAACCACAGGCTCAGCCTGCCGCCCGGAACCAGAATAGGGCCTGAAGCAATCCTACGCTTTAGTGGCCAACTCCGAAGAAAGCGAGTTGAAAAATGGAGCTCAGGGGCACTGCAATTCACAGACCTGCAGAGTTAGAAATGATAACTCTCGTCCACAAATATATTGAGGGAAGGCAACGAAGAGCATTTGAAAGCAAGGCAGAATTGCAGGAAACAGATTTCAGGAGGTAGATTCGAATCGCCTTTAAAGCACAGGAAAAGCGGCAAAACCTCGACCATGATGCCCTTGGCCAAAAAGGGCGTATACGTTTTTTCCTGAATATATTCAGGAAAAAACGCATACGCCCTTTTTGGCCAACCAAGCAACCTGGAAAGGCAAATCAGCGCTACAAAGAAGTCTCGCTTCCCATCGGTCAAAAGGGCCATGCTGAATAATGTGTCAAAACCAGAAATGCAGGACAGGCCATGGCGAAACGGGAGCCTTGCTACGCTGATGGGCGGGATGTAAATTGCCAACAGCCACTCTGGAGAAGTGTACGGTGTGTCCTGAAACATCTAAAAAACTCAGCTTAGAGAGCATAGGGCACTTCCACTCATGGGTGTATAAATTGGGAAAACTAAAAATCAGCGAGACACAGGCACCCCAAAGTTTAGGGCTGCTCTGTTGACAAGAACCTCCACTTCGTTACACCTTAAATATCCCAGGAAAGAGAAAAATGGATAAGGAAGTTGTGGTCCTTATGTACAATGTTATATCGCTCAGCCATGAAATTAACGTCCTAAGGCTAGTAGCAGCATGATGAGAGGATTTAGGTACGACGATTCTAAGTGAAATAAGTCACACAGAAAAAGACACTTATCATAAGATATCACTTAGAGAGGGAATGCAAAAACCGCTACACTTGAACTGAATTACAAAACAGAACAGCGTCACACGTTTAGAAGACACACTATGGCTGCTTAACGGGAAAGGTGAGGTGGGTGATGCATAAAACAAGGGTTTCAAATTAGCTCAGATAGCTTTCCATAAACCCAATATGTAATAGACAAGACCTACTCCTTGCTCAGTGAACTGGACTCAACACCCCCTGTTCACCGCCCAAGAATATATCTGACTAGTAAGAATCTTAAAACCAATGTATTGATATCCCTCTGTAAGTGAGTCAAGTGGGTGTAAAGCGGCATAAACACAGCAGTGAAAAGCAGCTAAACCCCATTATAAAAATCAATTACTTTTAAAAACCCGTGAAACAAAGACAGTGAAAGAGAGAGAAATTCTTACAAAATTCGTTCAGGGGCTGTGATGCCACCTGGATTGACCATCTCTAGACCCACAGCTGATTGAGACATAAGGGTGGACACTCTTGGGGCTGAGAGGTTTGGTGAGGTTGGGTGAGCAAACGCAGACCCTTTAAAGTAATACTGCGTGGTATCCATACCATGGGTCCAAAATCTCCAGGTTCAAGGGCATCTTCCTACATCGAAAACATGCATGAGAAACCCAGAAGATGGTACACCGTGTGATCGGGAAAGGTTTCTAAAACGCACCTCATTTCTCATCTCCTTGTGCTCGGGTTGGCCATTACAGCCGCTTTACTAGCAATCTCCCTCCGTGGAGAATCAGCACCTTTAACCTCCTGTTCCGTACAGGTTGCAATTTGTCCTGAGGATGAAAGGGAAGAGGGGGAACCAGTGAGAGACTACCTCTAGGTGTTGGGACAGGCACAGGTCACTCTATTTTCCCATCAGGAAGAAGAATTAACCACAGGCTCAGCCTGCCGCCCGGAAGCAGAACAGGGCCTGAAGCAATCCTGCGCTTTTGCGGCCAGCTCCCAAAAAAGCGAGTTGAAAAATCGAGCTCAGGGGCACTGCAATTCACAAACCTGCAGAGTTATAAATGATAACTCTCGTCCACAAATATATTGAGGGAAGGCAACGAGGAGGATTTGAAAGCAAGGCAGAATTGCAGGAAACAGATTTCAGGAGGTAGAGTCGAATCGCCTTTAAAGCACAGGAAAAGCGGCAAAACCTCGACCATGATGCCCTTGGCCAAAAAGGGCGTATGCGTTTTTTCCTGAATATATTCAGGAAAAAACGCATACGCCCTTTTTGGCCAACCAAGCAACCTGGAAAGGCAAATCAGCGCTACAAAGAAGTCTCGCTTCCCATCGGTCAAAAGGGCCATGCTGAATAATGTGTCAAAACCAGAAATGCAGGACAGGCCATGGAGAAACGGGAGCCTTGCTACGCTGATGGGCGGGATGTAAATTGCCAACAGCCACTCTGGAGAAGTGTACGGTGTGTCCTGAAACATCTAAAAAACTCAGCTTAGAGAGCATAGGGCACTTCCACTCATGGGTGTATAAATTGGGAAAACTAAAAATCAGCGAGACACAGGCACCCCAAAGTTTAGGGCTGCTCTGTTGACAAGAACCTCCACTTCGTTACACCTTAAATATCCCAGGAAAGAGAAAAATGGATAAGGAAGTTGTGGTCCTTATGTACAATGTTATATCGCTCAGCCATGAAATTAACGTCCTAAGGCTAGTAGCAGCATGATGAGAGGATTTAGGTACGACGATTCTAAGTGAAATAAGTCACACAGAAAAAGACACTTATCATAAGATATCACTTAGAGAGGGAATGCAAAAACCGCTACACTTGAACTGAATTACAAAACAGAACAGCGTCACACGTTTAGAAGACACACTATGGCTGCTTAACGGGAAAGGTGAGGTGGGTGATGCATAAAACAAGGGTTTCAAATTAGCTCAGATAGCTTTCCATAAACCCAATATGTAATAGACAAGACCTACTCCTTGCTCAGTGAACTGGACTCAACAACCCCTGTTCACCGCCCAAGAATATATCTGACTAGTAAGAATCTTAAAACCAATGTATTGATATCCCTCTGTAAGTGAGTCAAGTGGGTGTAAAGCGGCATAAACACAGCAGTGAAAAGCAGCTAAACCCCATTATAAAAATCAATTACTTTTAAAAACCCGTGAAACAAAGACAGTGAAAGAGAGAGAAATTCTTACAAAATTCGTTCAGGGGCTGTGATGCCACCTGGATTGACCATCTCTAGACCCACAGCTGATTGAGACATAAGGGTGGACACTCTTGGGGCTGAGAGGTTTGGTGAGGTTGGGTGAGCAAACGCAGACCCTTTAAAGTAATACTGCGTGGTATCCATCCCATGGGTCCAAAATCTCCAGGTTCAAGGGCATCTTCCTACATCGAAAACATGCATGAGAAACCCAGAAGATGGTACACCGTGTGATCGGGAAAGGTTTCTAAAACGCACCTCATTTCTCATCTCCTTGTGCTCGGGTTGGCCATTACAGCCGCTTTACTAGCAATCTCCCTCCTTCGAGAATCAGCACCTTTAACCTCCTGTTCTGTACAGGTTGCAATTTGTCCTGAGGATGAACGGGAAGAGTGGGAACCAATGAGAGACTAGGTCTAGGTGTGGAGACAGGCACAGGTCACTCTATTTTCCCATCAGAAAGAAGAATTAACCACAGGCTCAGCCTGCCGCCCGGAAGCAGAACAGGGCCTGAAGCAATCCTGTGCTTTTGCGGCCAGCTCCCAAAAAAGCAAGTTGAAAAATCGAGCTCAGGGGCACTGCAATTCACAAACCTGCAGAGTTATAAATGATAACTCTCGTCCACAAATATATTGAGGGAAGGCAACGAGGAGGATTTGAAAGCAAGGCAGAATTGCAGGAAACAGATTTCAGGAGGTAGAGTCGAATCACCTTTAAAGCACAGGAAAAGCGGCAAAACCTCGACCATGATGCCCTTGGCCAAAAAGGGCGTATGCGTTTTTTCCTGAATATATTCAGGAAAAAATGCATACGCCCTTTTTGGCCAACCAAGCAACCTGGAAAGGCAAATCAGCGCTACAAAGAAGTCTCGCTTCCCATCGGTCAAAAGGGCCATGCTGAATAAAGTGTCAAAACCAGAAATGCAGGACAGGCCAAGGAGAAACGGGAGCCTTGCTACGCTGATGGGCGGGATGTAAATTGCCAACAGCCACTCTGGAGAAGTGTACGGTGTTTCCTGAAACATCTAAAAAACTCAGCATAGAGAGCATAAGGCACTTCCACTCATGGGCGTATAAATTGGGAAAACTAAAAATCAGCAAGACACAGGCACCCCAAAGTTTAGGGCTGCTCTGTTGACAAGAACCTCCACTTCGTTACACCTTAAATATCCCAGGAAAGAGAAAAATGGATAAGGAAGTTGTGGTCCTTATGTACAATGGCATATCACTCAGCCATGAAATTAACGTCCTAAGGCTAGTAGCAGCATGATGAGAGGATTTAGGTACGACGATTCTAAGTGAAATAAGTCACACAGAAAAAGACACTTATCATAAGATATCACTTAGAGAGGGAATGCAAAAACCGGTACACTTGAACTGAATTACAAAACAGAACAGCGTCACACGTTTAGAAGACACACTATGGCTGCTTAACGGGAAAGGTGAGGTGGGTGATGCATAAAACAAGGGTTTCAAATTAGCTCAGATACCGTTCCATAAACCCAATATGTAATAGACAAGACCTACTCCTTGCTCAGTGAACTGGACTCAACACCCCCTGTTCACCGCCCAAATATATATCTGACTAGTAAGAATCTTAAAACCAATGTATTGATATCCCTCTGTAAGTGAGTCAAGTGGGTGTAAAGCGGCATAAACACAGCAGTGAAAAGCAGCTAAACCCCATTATAAAAATCAATTACTTTTAAAAACCCGTGAAACAAAGACAGTGAAAGAGAGAGAAATTCTTACAAAATTCGTTCAGGGGCTGTGATGCCACCTGGATTGACCATCTCTAGACCCACAGCTGATTGAGACATAAGGGTGGACACTCTTGGGGCTGAGAGGTTTGGTGAGGTTGGGTGAGCAAACGCAGACCCTTTAAAGTAATACTGCGTGGTATCCATCCCATGGGTCCAAAATCTCCAGGTTCAAGGGCATCTTCCTACATCGAAAACATGCATGAGAAACCCAGAAGATGGTACACCGTGTGATCGGGAAAGGTTTCTAAAACGCACCTCATTTCTCATCTCCTTGTGCTCGGGTTGGCCATTACAGCCGCTTTACTAGCAATCTCCCTCCTTCGAGAATCAGCACCTTTAACCTCCTGTTCTGTACAGGTTGCAATTTGTCCTGAGGATGAACGGGAAGAGTGGGAACCAATGAGAGACTAGGTCTAGGTGTGGAGACAGGCACAGGTCACTCTATTTTCCCATCAGAAAGAAGAATTAACCACAGGCTCAGCCTGCCGCCCGGAAGCAGAACAGGGCCTGAAGCAATCCTGTGCTTTTGCGGCCAGCTCCCAAAAAAGCAAGTTGAAAAATCGAGCTCAGGGGCCCTGCAATTCACAAACCTGCAGAGTTATAAATGATAACTCTCGTCCACAAATATATTGAGGGAAGGCAACGAGGAGGATTTCAAAGCAAGGCAGAATTGCAGGAAACAGATTTCAGGAGGTAGAGTCGAATCGCCTTTAAAGCACAGGAAAAGCGGCAAAACCTCGACCATGATGCCCTTGGCCAAAAAGGGCGTATGCGTTTTTTCCTGAATATATTCAGGAAAAAACGCATACGCCCTTTTTGGCCAACCAAGCAACCTGGAAAGGCAAATCAGCGCTACAAAGAAGTCTCGCTTCCCATCGGTCAAAAGGGCCATGCTGAATAAAGTGTCAAAACCAGAAATGCAGGACAGGCCAAGGAGAAACGGGAGCCTTGCTACGGTGACGGGCGGGATGTAAATTGCGAACAGCCACTCTGGAGAAGTGTACGGTGTGTCCTGAAACATCTAAAAAACTCAGGTTAGAGAGCATAGGGCACTTCCACTCATGGGCGTATAAATTGGGAGAACTAAAAATCAGCAAGACACAGGCACCCCAAAGTTTAGGGCTGCTCTGTTGACAAGAACCTCCACTTCGTTACACCTTAAATATCCCAGGAAAGAGAAAAATGGATAAAGAAGCTGTGGTCCTTATGTACAATGGAATATCACTCAGCCATGAAATCAACGTACTAAGGCTAGTAGCAGCATGATGAGTGGATTTAGGTACGACGATTCTAAGTGAAATAAGTCACACAGAAAAAGACACTTATCATAAGATATCACTTATAGAGGGAATGTAAAAACCGCTACACTTGAACTGAATTACAAAACAGAACAGCGTCACACGTTTAGAAAACACACTATGGCTGTTTAACGGGAAAGGTGAGGTGGGGTGATGCATAAAACAAGGGTTTCAAATTAGCTCAGATACCGTTCCATAAACCCAATATGTAATAGACAAGACCTACTCCTTGCTCAGTGAACTGGACTCAACACCCCCTATTCACCGCCCAAGAAAATATCTGACTAGTAAGAATCTTCAACGCTATGTATTGATATCTCTCTGTAAGTGAGTCAAGTGGGTGTAAAGCGGCATAAACACAGCAGTGAAAAGCAGCTAAACCTCATTATAAAAATCAATTACTTTTAAAAACCCGTGAAACAAAGACAGTGAAAGAGAGAGAAATTCTTACAAAATTCGTTCAGCGGCTGTGATGCCACCTGGACTGACCATCTCTAGACCCACAGCTGATTGAGACATAAGGGTGGACACTCTTGGGGCTGAGAGGTTTGGTGAGGTTGGGTGAGCAAACGCAGACCCTTTAAAGTAATACTGCGTGGTATCCATCCCATGGGTCCAAAATCTCCAGGTTCAAGGGCATCTTCCTACATCGAAAACATGCATGAGAAACCCAGAAGATGGTACACCGTGTGATCGGGAAAGGTTTCTAAAACGCACCTCATTTCTCATCTCCTTGTGCTCGGGTTGGCCATTACAGCCGCTTTACTAGCAATCTCCCTCCTTCGAGAATCAGCACCTTTAACCTCCTGTTCTGTACAGGTTGCAATTTGTCCTGAGGATGAACGGGAAGAGTGGGAACCAATGAGAGACTAGGTCTAGGTGTGGAGACAGGCACAGGTCACTCTATTTTCCCATCAGAAAGAAGAATTAACCACAGGCTCAGCCTGCCGCCCGGAAGCAGAACAGGGCCTGAAGCAATCCTGCGCTTTTGCGGCCAGCTCCCAAAAAAGCGAGTTGAAAAATCGAGCTCAGGGGCCCTGCAATTCACAAACCTGCAGAGTTATAAATGATAACTCTCGTCCACAAATATATTGAGGGAAGGCAACGAGGAGGATTTGAAAGCAAGGCAGAATTGCAGGAAAGAGATTTCAGGAGGTAGAGTCGAATCGCCTTTAAAGCACAGGAAAAGCGGCAAAACCTCGACAATGATGCCCTTGACCAAAAAGGGCGTATGCGTTTTTTCCTGAATATATTCAGGAAAAAACGCATACGCCCTTTTTGGCCAACCAAGCAACCTGGAAAGGCAAATCAGCGCTACAAAGAAGTCTCGCTTCCCATCGGTCAAAAGGGCCATGCTGAATAAAGCGTCAAAACCAGAAATGCAGGACAGGCCATGGAGAAACGGGAGCCTTACTACGCTGATGGGCGGGATGTAAATTGCCAACAGCCACTCTGGAGAAGTGTACGGTGTTTCCTGAAACATCTAAAAAACTCAGCATAGAGAGCATAAGGCACTTCCACTCATGGGCGTATAAATTGGGAAAACTAAAAATCAGCAAGACACAGGCACCCCAAAGTTTAGGGCTGCTCTGTTGACAAGAACCTCCACTTCGTTACACCTTAAATATCCCAGGAAAGAGAAAAATGGATAAGGAAGTTGTGGTCCTTATGTACAATGACATATCACTCAGCCATGAAATTAACGTCCTAAGGCTAGTAGCAGCATGATGAGAGGATTTAGGTACGACGATTCTAAGTGAAATAAGTCACACAGAAAAAGACACTTATCATAAGATATCACTTAGAGAGGGAATGCAAAAACCGGTACACTTGAACTGAATTACAAAACAGAACAGCGTCACACGTTTAGAAGACACACTATGGCTGCTTAACGGGAAAGGTGAGGTGGGTGATGCATAAAACAAGGGTTTCAAATTAGCTCAGATACCGTTCCATAAACCCAATATGTAATAGACAAGACCTACTCCTTGCTCAGTGAACTGGACTCAACACCCCCTGTTCACCGCCCAAATATATATCTGACTAGTAAGAATCTTAAAACCAATGTATTGATATCCCTCTGTAAGTGAGTCAAGTGGGTGTAAAGCAGCATAAACACAGCAGTGAAAAGCAGCTAAACCCCATTATAAAAATCAATTACTTTTAAAAACCCGTGAAACAAAGACAGTGAAAGAGAGAGAAATTCTTACAAAATTCGTTCAGGGGCTGTGATGTCACCTGGATTGACCATATCTAGACCCACAGCTGATTGAGACATAAGGGTGGACACTCTTGGGGCTGAGAGGTTTGGTGAGGTTGGGTGAGCAAACACAGACCCTTTAAAGTAATACTGTGTGGTACCCATCTCATGGTTCCCAAATCTCCAGGTTCAAGGGCATCTTCCTACATCGAAAACATGCATGAGAAACCCAGAAGATGGTACACCGTGTGATCGGGAAAGGTTTCTAAAACTCACCTCATTTCTCATCTCCTTGTGCTCGGGTTCGCCATTCCAGCCGCGTTAGCAGCAATCTCCCTCCGTGGAGAATCAGCACCTTTAACCTCCTGTTCCGTACAGGTTGCAATTTGTCCTGAGGATGAACGGGAAGAGGGGGAACCAATGAGAGACTAGGTCTAGGTGTTGGGACAAGCACAGGTCACTCTATTTTCCAATCAGGAAGAAGAATTAACCACAGGCTCAGCCTGCCGCCCGGAACCAGAATAGGGCCTGAAGCAATCCTACGCTTTAGTGGCCAACTCCGAAGAAAGCGAGTTGAAAAATGGAGCTCAGGGGCACTGCAATTCACAGACCTGCAGAGTTAGAAATGATAACTCTCGTCCACAAATATATTGAGGGAAGGCAACGAAGAGGATTTGAAAGCAAGGCAGAATTGCAGGAAACAGATTTCAGGAGGTAGATTCGAATCGCCTTTAAAGCACAGGAAAAGCGGCAAAACCTCGACCATGATGCCCTTGCCCAAAAAGGGCGTATACGTTTTTTCCTGAATATATTCAGGAAAAAACGCATACGCCCTTTTTGGCCAACCAAGCAACCTGGAAAGGCAAATCAGCGCTACAAAGAAGTCTCGCTTCCCATCGGTCAAAAGGGCCATGCTGAATAATGTGTCAAAACCAGAAATGCAGGACAGGCCATGGCGAAACGGGAGCCTTGCTACGCTGATGGGCGGGATGTAAATTGCCAACAGCCACTCTGGAGAAGTGTACGGTGTGTCCTGAAACCTCTAAAAAACTCAGCTTAGAGAGCATAGGGCACTTCCACTCATGGGCATATAAATTGGGAAAACTAAAAATCAGCAAGACACAGGCACCCCAAAGTTTAGGGCTGCTCTGTTGACAAGAACCTCCACTTCGTTACACCTTAAATATCCCAGGAAAGAGAAAAATGGATAAGGAAGTTGTGGTCCTTATGTACAATGGCATATCACTCAGCCATGAAATTAACGTCATAAGGCTAGTAGCAGCATGATGAGAGGATTTAGGTACGACGATTCTAAGTGAAATAAGTCACACAGAAAAAGACACTTATCATAAGATATCACTTAGAGAGGGAATGCAAAAACCGCTACACTTGAACGGAATTACAAAACAGAACAGCGTCACACGTTTACAAGACACACTATGGCTGCTTAACGGGAAAGGTGAGGTGGGTGATGCATAAAACAAGGGTTTCAAATTAGCTCAGATACCGTTCCATAAATCCAATATGTAATAGACAAGACCTACTCCTTGCTCAGTGAACTGGACTCAACACCCCCTGTTCACCGCCCAAGAATATATCTGACTAGTAAGAATCTTAAAAGCAATGTATTGATATCCCTCTGTAAGTGAGTCAAGTGGGTGTAAAGCGGCATAAACACAGCAGTGAAAAGCAGCTAAACCCCATTATAAAAATCAATTACTTTTAAAAACCCGTGAAACAAAGACAGTGAAAGAGAGAGAAATTCTTACAAAATTCGTTCAGGGGCTGTGATGCCACCTGGATTGACCATCTCTAGACCCACAGCTGATTGAGACATGAGGGTGGACACTCTTGGGGCTGAGAGGTTTGGTGAGGTTGGGTGAGCAAACGCAGACCCTTTAAAGTAATACTGCGTGGTATCCATACCATGGGTCCAAAATCTCCAGGTTCAAGGGCATCTTCCTACATCGAAAACATGCATGAGAAACCCAGAAGATGGTACACCGTGTGATCGGGAAAGGTTTCTAAAACGCACCTCATTTCTCATCTCCTTGTGCTCGGGTTGGCCATTACAGCCGCTTTACTAGCAATCTCCCTCCGTGGAGAATCAGCACCTTTAACCTCCTGTTCCGTACAGGTTGCAATTTGTCCTGAGGATGAAAGGGAAGAGGGGGAACCAGTGAGAGACTAGCTCTAGGTGTTGGGACAGGCACAGGTCACTCTATTTTCCCATCAGGAAGAAGAATTAACCACAGGCTCAGCCTGCCGCCCGGAAGCAGAACAGGGCCTGAAGCAATCCTGCGCTTTTGCGGCCAGCTCCCAAAAAAGCGAGTTGAAAAATCGAGCTCAGGGGCACTGCAATTCACAAACCTGCAGAGTTATAAATGATAACTCTCGTCCACAAATATATTGAGGGAAGGCAACGAGGAGGATTTGAAAGCAAGGCAGAATTGCAGGAAACAGATTTCAGGAGGTAGATTCGAATCGCCTTTAAAGCACAGGAAAAGCGGCAAAACCTCGACCATGATGCCCTTGGCCAAAAAGGGCGTATGCGTTTTTTCCTGAATATATTCAGGAAAAAACGCATACGCCCTTTTTGGCCAACCAAGCAACCTGGAAAGGCAAATCAGCGCTACAAAGAAGTCTCGCTTCCCATCGGTCAAAAGGGCCATGCTGAATAAAGTGTCAAAACCAGAAATGCAGGACAGGCCATGGAGAAACGGGATCCTTGCTACGCTGATGGGCGGGATGTAAATTGCCAACAGCCACTCTGGAGAAGTGTACGGTGTGTCCTGAAACCTCTAAAAAACTCAGCTTAGAGAGCATAGGGCACTTCCACTCATGGGCATATAAATTGGGAAAACTAAAAATCAGCAAGACACAGGCACCCCAAAGTTTAGGGCTGCTCTGTTGACAAGAACCTCCACTTCGTTACACCTTAAATATCCCAGGAAAGAAAAAAATGGATAAAGAAGTTGTGGTCCTTATGTACAATGGAATATCACTCAGCCAGGAAATCAACGTCATAAGGCTAGTAGCAGCATGATGAGTGGATTTAGGTACGACGATTCTAAGTGAAATAAGTCAACCAGAAAACGACACTTATCATAAGATATCACTTATAGAGGGAATGTAAAAACCGCTACACTTGAACTGAATTACAAAACAGAACAGAGACACACGTTTACAAAACACACTATGGCTGCTTAACGGGAAAGGTGAGGTCGGGTGAGGCAGAAAACAAGGGTTTCAAATTAGCTCAGATACCGTTCCATAAACCCAATATGTAATAGACAAGACCTACTCCTTGCTCAGTGAACTGGACTCAACACCCCCTGTTCACCGCCCAAATATATATCTGACTAGTAAGAATCTTAAAACCAATGTATTGATATCCCTCTGTAAGTGAGTCAAGTGGGTGTAAAGCGGCATAAACACAGCAGTGAAAAGCAGCTAAACCCCATTATAAAAATCAATTACTTTTAAAAACCCGTGAAACAAAGACAGTGAAAGAGAGAGAAATTCTTACAAAATTCGTTCAGGGGCTGTGATGCCACCTGGATTGACCATCTCTAGACCCACAGCTGATTGAGACATAAGGGTGGACACTCTTGGGGCTGAGAGGTTTGGTGAGGTTGGGTGAGCAAACGCAGACCCTTTAAAGTAATACTGCGTGGTATCCATCCCATGGGTCCAAAATCTCCAGGTTCAAGGGCATCTTCCTACATCGAAAACATGCATGAGAAACCCAGAAGATGGTATACCGTGTGATCGGGAAAGGTTTCTAAAACGCACCTCATTTCTCATCTCCTTGTGCTCGGGTTGGCCATTACAGCCGCTTTACTAGCAATCTCCCTCCTTCGAGAATCAGCACCTTTAACCTCCTGTTCCGTACAGGTTGCAATTTGTCCTGAGGATGAACGGGAAGAGGGGGAACCAGTGAGAGACTAGCTCTAGGTGTTGGGACAGGCACAAGTCACTCTATTTTCCCATCAGGAAGAAGAATTAACCACAGGCTCAGCCTGCCGCCCGGAAGCAGAACAGGGCCTGAAGCAATCCTGCGCTTTTGCGGCCAGCTCCCAAAAAAGCGAGTTGAAAAATCGAGCTCAGGGGCACTGCAATTCACAAACCTGCAGAGTTATAAATGATAACTCTCGTCCACAAATATATTGAGGGAAGGCAACGAGGAGGATTTGAAAGCAAGGCAGAATTGCAGGAAACAGATTTCAGGAGGTAGATTCGAATCGCCTTTAAAGCACAGGAAAAGCGGCAAAACCTCGACCATGATGCCCTTGGCCAAAAAGGGCGTATGCGTTTTTTCCTGAATATATTCAGGAAAAAACGCATACGCCCTTTTTGGCCAACCAAGCAACCTGGAAAGGCAAATCAGCGCTACAAAGAAGTCTCGCTTCCCATCGGTCAAAAGGGCCATGCTGAATAAAGCGTCAAAACCAGAAATGCAGGACAGGCCATGGAGAAACGGGAGCCTTACTACACTGATGGGCGGGATGTAAATTGCCAACAGCCACTCTGGAGAAGTGTACGGTGTTTTCTGAAACATCTAAAAAACTCAGCATAGAGAGCATAAGGCACTTCCACTCATGGGCGTATAAATTGGGAAAACTAAAAATCAGCAAGACACAGGCACCCCAAAGTTTAGGGCTGCTCTGTTGACAAGAACCTCCACTTCGTTACACCTTAAATATCCCAGGAAAGAGAAAAATGGATAAGGAAGTTGTGGTCCTTATGTACAATGGCATATCACTCAGCCATGAAATTAACGTCATAAGGCTAGTAGCAGCATGATGAGAGGATTTAGGTACGACGATTCTAAGTGAAATAAGTCACACAGAAAAAGACACTTATCATAAGATATCACTTAGAGAGGGAATGTAAAAACCGCTACACTTGAACTGAATTACAAAACAGAACAGCGTCACACGTTTAGAAGACACACTATGGCTGCTTAACGGGAAAGGTGAGGTGGGTGATGCATAAAACAAGGGTTTCAAATTACCTCAGATACCGTTCCATAAACCCAATATGTAATAGACAAGACCTACTCCTTGCTCAGTGAACTGGACTCAACACCCCCTGTTCATCGCCCAAGAATATATCTGACTAGTAAGAATCTTAAAACCAATGTATTGATATCCCTCTGTAAGTGAGTCAAGTGGGTGTAAAGCGGCATAAACACAGCAGTGAAAAGCAGCTAAACCCCATTATAAAAATCAATTACTTTTAAAAACCCGTGAAACAAAGACAGTGAAAGAGAGAGAAATTCTTACAAAATTCGTTCAGGGGCTGTGATGCCACCTGGATTGACCATCTCTAGACCCACAGCTGATTGAGACATAAGGGTGGACACTCTTGGGGCTGAGAGGTTTGGTGAGGTTGGGTGAGCAAACGCAGACCCTTTAAAGTAATACTGCGTGGTATCCATCCCATGGGTCCAAAATCTCCAGGTTCAAGGGCATCTTCCTACATCGAAAACATGCATGAGAAACCCAGAAGATGGTACACCGTGTGATCGGGAAAGGTTTCTAAAACGCACCTCATTTCTCATCTCCTTGTGCTCGGGTTGGCCATTACAGCCGCTTTACTAGCAATCTCCCTCCTTCGAGAATCAGCACCTTTAACCTCCTGTTCCGTATAGGTTGCAATTTGTCCTGAGGATGAACGGGAAGAGGGGGAACCAGTGAGAGACTAGCTCTAGGTGTTGGGACAGGCACAGGTCACTCTATTTTCCCATCAGGAAGAAGAATTAACCACAGGCTCAGCCTGCCGCCCGGAAGCAGAACAGGGCCTGAAGCAATCCTGCGCTTTTGCGGCCAGCTCCCAAAAAAGCGAGTTGAAAAATCGAGCTCAGGGGCACTGCAATTCACAAACCTGCAGAGTTATAAATGATAACTCTCGTCCACAAATATATTGAGGGAAGGCAACGAGGAGGATTTGAAAGCAAGGCAGAATTGCAGGAAACAGATTTCAGGAGGTAGAGTCGAATCGCCTTTAAAGCACAGGAAAAGCGGCAAAACCTCGACAATGATGCCCTTGACCAAAAAGGTCGTATGCGTTTTTTCCTGAATATATTCAGGAAAAAACGCATACGCCCTTTTTGGCCAACCAAGCAACCTGGAAAGGCAAATCAGCGCTACAAAGAAGTCTCGCTTCCCATCGGTCAAAAGGGCCATGCTGAATAAAGCGTCAAAACCAGAAATGCAGGACAGGCCATGGAGAAACGGGAGCCTTACTACGCTGATGGTCGGGATGTAAATTGCCAACAGCCACTCTGGAGAAGTGTACGGTATTTCCTGAAACATCTAAAAAACTCAGCATAGAGAGCATAAGGCACTTCCACTCATGGGCGTATAAATTGGGAAAACTAAAAATCAGCAAAACACAGGCACCCCAAAGTTTAGGGCTGCTCTGTTGACAAGAACCTCCACTTCGTTACACCTTAAATATCCCAGGAAAGAGAAAAATGGATAAGGAAGTTGTGGTCCTTATGTACAATGGCATATCACTCAGCCATAAAATTAACGTATAAGGCTAGTAGCAGCATGATGAGAGGATTTAGGTACGACGATTCTAAGTGAAATAAGTCACACAGAAAAAGACACTTATCATAAGATATCACTTAGAGAGGGAATGCAAAAACCGCTACACTTGAACGGAATTACAAAACAGAACAGCGTCACACGTTTAGAAGACACACTATGGCTGCTTAACGGGAAAGGTGAGGTGGGTGATGCATAAAACAAGGGTTTCAAATTAGCTCAGATACCGTTCCATAAACCCAATATGTAATAGACAAGATCTACTCCTTGCTCAGTGAACTGGACTCAACACCCCCTGTTCACCGCCCAAGAATATATCTGACTAGTAAGAATCTTAAAACCAATGTATTGATATCCCTCTGTAAGTGAGTCAAGTGGGTGTAAAGCGGCATAAACACAGCAGTGAAAAGCAGCTAAACCCCATTATAAAAATCAATTACTTTTAAAAACCCGTGAAACAAAGACAGTGAAAGAGAGAGAAATTCTTACAAAATTCGTTCAGGGGCTGTGATGCCACCTGGATTGACCATCTCTAGACCCACAGCTGATTGAGACATAAGGGTGGACACTCTTGGGGCTGAGAGGTTTGGTGAGGTTGGGTGAGCAAACGCAGACCCTTTAAAGTAATACTGCGTGGTATCCATCCCATGGGTCCAAAATCTCCAGGTTCAAGGGCATCTTCCTACATCGAAAACATGCATGAGAAACCCAGAAGATGGTACACCGTGTGATCGGGAAAGGTTTCTAAAACGCACCTCATTTCTCATCTCCTTGTGCTTGGGTTCGCCATTCCAGCCGCTTTACTAGCAATCTCCCTCCTTGGAGAATAAGCACCTTTAACCTCCTGTTCCGTACAGGTTGCCATTTGTCCTGAGGATGAACGGGAAGAGGCGGTACCAATGAGAGACTAGCTTTAGGTGTTGGGACAGGCACAGGTCACTCTATTTTCCCATCAGGAAGACGAATTAACCACAGGCTCAATCTGCCGCCCGGAACAAGAACAGAGCCTGAAGCAATCCTGCACTTTTGCGGCCAGCTCCCAAGAAAGCGAGTTGAAAATTGGAGCTCAGGGGCACTGCAATTCACAAACCTGCAGAGTTATAAATGATAACTCTCGTCCCCAAATATATTGAGGGAAGGCAACGAAGAGGATTTGAAAGCAAGGCAGAATTGCAGGAAACAGATTTCAGGAGGTAGATTCGAATCGCCTTTAAAGCACAGGAAAAGCGGCAAAACCTCGACCATGATGCCCTTGGCCAAAAAGGGCGTATGCGTTTTTTCCTGAATATATTCAGGAAAAAACGCATACGCCCTTTTTGGCCAACCAAGCAACCTGGAAAGGCAAATCAGCGCTACAAAGAAGTCTCGCTTCCCATCGGTCAAAAGGGCCATGCTGAATAAAGTGTCAAAACCAGAAATGCAGGACAGGCCAAGGAGAAACGGGAGCCTTGCTACGGTGACGGGCGGGATGTAAATTGCGAACAGCCACTCTGGAGAAGTGTACGGTGTGTCCTGAAACATCTAAAAAACTCAGGTTAGAGAGCATAGGGCACTTCCACTCATGGGCGTATAAATTGGGAGAACTAAAAATCAGCAAGACACAGGCACCCCAAAGTTTAGGGCTGCTCTGTTGACAAGAACCTCCACTTCGTTACACCTTAAATATCCCAGGAAAGAGAAAAATGGATAAGGAAGTTGTGGTCCTTATGTACAATGGCATATCACTCAGCCATGAAATTAACGTCATAAGGCTAGTAGCAGCATGATGAGAGGATTTAGGTACGACGATTCTAAGTGAAATAAGTCACACAGAAAAAGACACTTATCATAAGATATCACTTAGAGAGGGAATGTAAAAACCGCTACACTTGAACTGAATTACAAAACAGACCAGCGTCACACGTTTAGAAAACACACTATGGCTGCTTAACGGGAAAGGTGAGGTGGGGTGATGCTTAAAACAAGGGTTTCAAATTAGCTCAGATACCGTTCCATAAACCCAATATGTAATAGACAAGACCTACTCCTTGCTCAGTGAACTGGACTCAACACCCCCTGTTCACCGCCCAAATATATATCTGACTAGTAAGAATCTTAAAACCAATGTATTGATATCCCTCTGTAAGTGAGTCAAGTGGGTGTAAAGCAGCATAAACACAGCAGTGAAAAGCAGCTAAACCCCATTATAAAAATCAATTACTTTTAAAAACCCGTGAAACAAAGACAGTGAAAGAGAGAGAAATTCTTACAAAATTCGTTCAGGGGCTGTGATGTCACCTGGATTGACCATATCTAGACCCACAGCTGATTGAGACATAAGGGTGGACACTCTTGGGGCTGAGAGGTTTGGTGAGGTTGGGTGAGCAAACACAGACCCTTTAAAGTAATACTGTGTGGTACCCATCTCATGGTTCCCAAATCTCCAGGTTCAAGGGCATCTTCCTACATCGAAAACATGCATGAGAAACCCAGAAGATGGTACACCGTGTGATCGGGAAAGGTTTCTAAAACTCACCTCATTTCTCATCTCCTTGTGCTCGGGTTCGCCATTCCAGCCGCGTTAGCAGCAATCTCCCTCCGTGGAGAATCAGCACCTTTAACCTCCTGTTCCGTACAGGTTGCAATTTGTCCTGAGGATGAACGGGAAGAGGGGGAACCAATGAGAGACTAGGTCTAGGTGTTGGGACAAGCACAGGTCACTCTATTTTCCAATCAGGAAGAAGAATTAACCACAGGCTCAGCCTGCCGCCCGGAACCAGAATAGGGCCTGAAGCAATCCTACGCTTTAGTGGCCAACTCCGAAGAAAGCGAGTTGAAAAATGGAGCTCAGGGGCACTGCAATTCACAGACCTGCAGAGTTAGAAATGATAACTCTCGTCCACAAATATATTGAGGGAAGGCAACGAAGAGGATTTGAAAGCAAGGCAGAATTGCAGGAAACAGATTTCAGGAGGTAGATTCGAATCGCCTTTAAAGCACAGGAAAAGCGGCAAAACCTCGACCATGATGCCCTTGCCCAAAAAGGGCGTATACGTTTTTTCCTGAATATATTCAGGAAAAAACGCATACGCCCTTTTTGGCCAACCAAGCAACCTGGAAAGGCAAATCAGCGCTACAAAGAAGTCTCGCTTCCCATCGGTCAAAAGGGCCATGCTGAATAATGTGTCAAAACCAGAAATGCAGGACAGGCCATGGCGAAACGGGAGCCTTGCTACGCTGATGGGCGGGATGTAAATTGCCAACAGCCACTCTGGAGAAGTGTACGGTGTGTCCTGAAACCTCTAAAAAACTCAGCTTAGAGAGCATAGGGCACTTCCACTCATGGGCATATAAATTGGGAAAACTAAAAATCAGCAAGACACAGGCACCCCAAAGTTTAGGGCTGCTCTGTTGACAAGAACCTCCACTTCGTTACACCTTAAATATCCCAGGAAAGAGAAAAATGGATAAGGAAGTTGTGGTCCTTATGTACAATGGCATATCACTCAGCCATGAAATTAACGTCATAAGGCTAGTAGCAGCATGATGAGAGGATTTAGGTACGACGATTCTAAGTGAAATAAGTCACACAGAAAAAGACACTTATCATAAGATATCACTTAGAGAGGGAATGCAAAAACCGCTACACTTGAACGGAATTACAAAACAGAACAGCGTCACACGTTTACAAGACACACTATGGCTGCTTAACGGGAAAGGTGAGGTGGGTGATGCATAAAACAAGGGTTTCAAATTAGCTCAGATACCGTTCCATAAATCCAATATGTAATAGACAAGACCTACTCCTTGCTCAGTGAACTGGACTCAACACCCCCTGTTCACCGCCCAAGAATATATCTGACTAGTAAGAATCTTAAAAGCAATGTATTGATATCCCTCTGTAAGTGAGTCAAGTGGGTGTAAAGCGGCATAAACACAGCAGTGAAAAGCAGCTAAACCCCATTATAAAAATCAATTACTTTTAAAAACCCGTGAAACAAAGACAGTGAAAGAGAGAGAAATTCTTACAAAATTCGTTCAGGGGCTGTGATGCCACCTGGATTGACCATCTCTAGACCCACAGCTGATTGAGACATGAGGGTGGACACTCTTGGGGCTGAGAGGTTTGGTGAGGTTGGGTGAGCAAACGCAGACCCTTTAAAGTAATACTGCGTGGTATCCATACCATGGGTCCAAAATCTCCAGGTTCAAGGGCATCTTCCTACATCGAAAACATGCATGAGAAACCCAGAAGATGGTACACCGTGTGATCGGGAAAGGTTTCTAAAACGCACCTCATTTCTCATCTCCTTGTGCTCGGGTTGGCCATTACAGCCGCTTTACTAGCAATCTCCCTCCGTGGAGAATCAGCACCTTTAACCTCCTGTTCCGTACAGGTTGCAATTTGTCCTGAGGATGAAAGGGAAGAGGGGGAACCAGTGAGAGACTAGCTCTAGGTGTTGGGACAGGCACAGGTCACTCTATTTTCCCATCAGGAAGAAGAATTAACCACAGGCTCAGCCTGCCGCCCGGAAGCAGAACAGGGCCTGAAGCAATCCTGCGCTTTTGCGGCCAGCTCCCAAAAAAGCGAGTTGAAAAATCGAGCTCAGGGGCACTGCAATTCACAAACCTGCAGAGTTATAAATGATAACTCTCGTCCACAAATATATTGAGGGAAGGCAACGAGGAGGATTTGAAAGCAAGGCAGAATTGCAGGAAACAGATTTCAGGAGGTAGAGTCGAATCGCCTTTAAAGCACAGGAAAAGCGGCAAAACCTCGACCATGATGCCCTTGGCCAAAAAGGGCGTATGCGTTTTTTCCTGAATATATTCAGGAAAAAACGCATACGCCCTTTTTGGCCAACCAAGCAACCTGGAAAGGCAAATCAGCGCTACAAAGAAGTCTCGCTTCCCATCGGTCAAAAGGGCCATGCTGAATAAAGTGTCAAAACCAGAAATGCAGGACAGGCCATGGAGAAACGGGATCCTTGCTACGCTGATGGGCGGGATGTAAATTGCCAACAGCCACTCTGGAGAAGTGTACGGTGTGTCCTGAAACCTCTAAAAAACTCAGCTTAGAGAGCATAGGGCACTTCCACTCATGGGCATATAAATTGGGAAAACTAAAAATCAGCAAGACACAGGCACCCCAAAGTTTAGGGCTGCTCTGTTGACAAGAACCTCCACTTCGTTACACCTTAAATATCCCAGGAAAGAAAAAAATGGATAAAGAAGTTGTGGTCCTTATGTACAATGGAATATCACGCAGCCAGGAAATCAACGTCATAAGGCTAGTAGCAGCATGATGAGTGGATTTAGGTACGACGATTCTAAGTGAAATAAGTCAACCAGAAAACGACACTTATCATAAGATATCACTTATAGAGGGAATGTAAAAACCGCTACACTTGAACTGAATTACAAAACAGAACAGAGACACACGTTTACAAAACACACTATGGCTGCTTAACGGGAAAGGTGAGGTCGGGTGAGGCAGAAAACAAGGGTTTCAAATTAGCTCAGATACCGTTCCATAAACCCAATATGTAATAGACAAGACCTACTCCTTGCTCAGTGAACTGGACTCAACACCCCCTGTTCACCGCCCAAATATATATCTGACTAGTAAGAATCTTAAAACCAATGTATTGATATCCCTCTGTAAGTGAGTCAAGTGGGTGTAAAGCGGCATAAACACAGCAGTGAAAAGCAGCTAAACCCCATTATAAAAATCAATTACTTTTAAAAACCCGTGAAACAAAGACAGTGAAAGAGAGAGAAATTCTTACAAAATTCGTTCAGGGGCTGTGATGCCACCTGGATTGACCATCTCTAGACCCACAGCTGATTGAGACATAAGGGTGGACACTCTTGGGGCTGAGAGGTTTGGTGAGGTTGGGTGAGCAAACGCAGACCCTTTAAAGTAATACTGCGTGGTATCCATCCCATGGGTCCAAAATCTCCAGGTTCAAGGGCATCTTCCTACATCGAAAACATGCATGAGAAACCCAGAAGATGGTATACCGTGTGATCGGGAAAGGTTTCTAAAACGCACCTCATTTCTCATCTCCTTGTGCTCGGGTTGGCCATTACAGCCGCTTTACTAGCAATCTCCCTCCTTCGAGAATCAGCACCTTTAACCTCCTGTTCCGTACAGGTTGCAATTTGTCCTGAGGATGAACGGGAAGAGGGGGAACCAGTGAGAGACTAGCTCTAGGTGTTGGGACAGGCACAGGTCACTCTATTTTCCCATCAGGAAGAAGAATTAACCACAGGCTCAGCCTGCCGCCCGGAAGCAGAACAGGGCCTGAAGCAATCCTGCGCTTTTGCGGCCAGCTCCCAAAAAAGCGAGTTGAAAAATCGAGCTCAGGGGCACTGCAATTCACAAACCTGCAGAGTTATAAATGATAACTCTCGTCCACAAATATATTGAGGGAAGGCAACGAGGAGGATTTGAAAGCAAGGCAGAATTGCAGGAAACAGATTTCAGGAGGTAGATTCGAATCGCCTTTAAAGCACAGGAAAAGCGGCAAAACCTCGACCATGATGCCCTTGGCCAAAAAGGGCGTATGCGTTTTTTCCTGAATATATTCAGGAAAAAACGCATACGCCCTTTTTGGCCAACCAAGCAACCTGGAAAGGCAAATCAGCGCTACAAAGAAGTCTCGCTTCCCATCGGTCAAAAGGGCCATGCTGAATAAAGCGTCAAAACCAGAAATGCAGGACAGGCCATGGAGAAACGGGAGCCTTACTACACTGATGGGCGGGATGTAAATTGCCAACAGCCACTCTGGAGAAGTGTACGGTGTTTTCTGAAACATCTAAAAAACTCAGCATAGAGAGCATAAGGCACTTCCACTCATGGGCGTATAAATTGGGAAAACTAAAAATCAGCAAGACACAGGCACCCCAAAGTTTAGGGCTGCTCTGTTGACAAGAACCTCCACTTCGTTACACCTTAAATATCCCAGGAAAGAGAAAAATGGATAAGGAAGTTGTGGTCCTTATGTACAATGGCATATCACTCAGCCATGAAATTAACGTCATAAGGCTAGTAGCAGCATGATGAGAGGATTTAGGTACGACGATTCTAAGTGAAATAAGTCACACAGAAAAAGACACTTATCATAAGATATCACTTAGAGAGGGAATGTAAAAACCGCTACACTTGAACTGAATTACAAAACAGAACAGCGTCACACGTTTAGAAGACACACTATGGCTGCTTAACGGGAAAGGTGAGGTGGGTGATGCATAAAACAAGGGTTTCAAATTACCTCAGATACCGTTCCATAAACCCAATATGTAATAGACAAGACCTACTCCTTGCTCAGTGAACTGGACTCAACACCCCCTGTTCATCGCCCAAGAATATATCTGACTAGTAAGAATCTTAAAACCAATGTATTGATATCCCTCTGTAAGTGAGTCAAGTGGGTGTAAAGCGGCATAAACACAGCAGTGAAAAGCAGCTAAACCCCATTATAAAAATCAATTACTTTTAAAAACCCGTGAAACAAAGACAGTGAAAGAGAGAGAAATTCTTACAAAATTCGTTCAGGGGCTGTGATGCCACCTGGATTGACCATCTCTAGACCCACAGCTGATTGAGACATAAGGGTGGACACTCTTGGGGCTGAGAGGTTTGGTGAGGTTGGGTGAGCAAACGCAGACCCTTTAAAGTAATACTGCGTGGTATCCATCCCATGGGTCCAAAATCTCCAGGTTCAAGGGCATCTTCCTACATCGAAAACATGCATGAGAAACCCAGAAGATGGTACACCGTGTGATCGGGAAAGGTTTCTAAAACGCACCTCATTTCTCATCTCCTTGTGCTCGGGTTGGCCATTACAGCCGCTTTACTAGCAATCTCCCTCCTTCGAGAATCAGCACCTTTAACCTCCTGTTCCGTATAGGTTGCAATTTGTCCTGAGGATGAACGGGAAGAGGGGGAACCAGTGAGAGACTAGCTCTAGGTGTTGGGACAGGCACAGGTCACTCTATTTTCCCATCAGGAAGAAGAATTAACCACAGGCTCAGCCTGCCGCCCGGAAGCAGAACAGGGCCTGAAGCAATCCTGCGCTTTTGCGGCCAGCTCCCAAAAAAGCGAGTTGAAAAATCGAGCTCAGGGGCACTGCAATTCACAAACCTGCAGAGTTATAAATGATAACTCTCGTCCACAAATATATTGAGGGAAGGCAACGAGGAGGATTTGAAAGCAAGGCAGAATTGCAGGAAACAGATTTCAGGAGGTAGAGTCGAATCGCCTTTAAAGCACAGGAAAAGCGGCAAAACCTCGACAATGATGCCCTTGACCAAAAAGGTCGTATGCGTTTTTTCCTGAATATATTCAGGAAAAAACGCATACGCCCTTTTTGGCCAACCAAGCAACCTGGAAAGGCAAATCAGCGCTACAAAGAAGTCTCGCTTCCCATCGGTCAAAAGGGCCATGCTGAATAAAGCGTCAAAACCAGAAATGCAGGACAGGCCATGGAGAAACGGGAGCCTTACTACGCTGATGGTCGGGATGTAAATTGCCAACAGCCACTCTGGAGAAGTGTACGGTATTTCCTGAAACATCTAAAAAACTCAGCATAGAGAGCATAAGGCACTTCCACTCATGGGCGTATAAATTGGGAAAACTAAAAATCAGCAAAACACAGGCACCCCAAAGTTTAGGGCTGCTCTGTTGACAAGAACCTCCACTTCGTTACACCTTAAATATCCCAGGAAAGAGAAAAATGGATAAGGAAGTTGTGGTCCTTATGTACAATGGCATATCACTCAGCCATGAAATTAACGTATAAGGCTAGTAGCAGCATGATGAGAGGATTTAGGTACGACGATTCTAAGTGAAATAAGTCACACAGAAAAAGACACTTATCATAAGATATCACTTAGAGAGGGAATGCAAAAACCGCTACACTTGAACGGAATTACAAAACAGAACAGCGTCACACGTTTAGAAGACACACTATGGCTGCTTAACGGGAAAGGTGAGGTGGGTGATGCATAAAACAAGGGTTTCAAATTAGCTCAGATACCGTTCCATAAACCCAATATGTAATAGACAAGATCTACTCCTTGCTCAGTGAACTGGACTCAACACCCCCTGTTCACCGCCCAAGAATATATCTGACTAGTAAGAATCTTAAAACCAATGTATTGATATCCCTCTGTAAGTGAGTCAAGTGGGTGTAAAGCGGCATAAACACAGCAGTGAAAAGCAGCTAAACCCCATTATAAAAATCAATTACTTTTAAAAACCCGTGAAACAAAGACAGTGAAAGAGAGAGAAATTCTTACAAAATTCGTTCAGGGGCTGTGATGCCACCTGGATTGACCATCTCTAGACCCACAGCTGATTGAGACATAAGGGTGGACACTCTTGGGGCTGAGAGGTTTGGTGAGGTTGGGTGAGCAAACGCAGACCCTTTAAAGTAATACTGCGTGGTATCCATCCCATGGGTCCAAAATCTCCAGGTTCAAGGGCATCTTCCTACATCGAAAACATGCATGAGAAACCCAGAAGATGGTACACCGTGTGATCGGGAAAGGTTTCTAAAACGCACCTCATTTCTCATCTCCTTGTGCTTGGGTTCGCCATTCCAGCCGCTTTACTAGCAATCTCCCTCCTTGGAGAATAAGCACCTTTAACCTCCTGTTCCGTACAGGTTGCAATTTGTCCTGAGGATGAACGGGAAGAGGCGGTACCAATGAGAGACTAGCTTTAGGTGTTGGGACAGGCACAGGTCACTCTATTTTCCCATCAGGAAGACGAATTAACCACAGGCTCAATCTGCCGCCCGGAACAAGAACAGAGCCTGAAGCAATCCTGCACTTTTGCGGCCAGCTCCCAAGAAAGCGAGTTGAAAATTGGAGCTCAGGGGCACTGCAATTCACAAACCTGCAGAGTTATAAATGATAACTCTCGTCCCCAAATATATTGAGGGAAGGCAACGAAGAGGATTTGAAAGCAAGGCAGAATTGCAGGAAACAGATTTCAGGAGGTAGATTCGAATCGCCTTTAAAGCACAGGAAAAGCGGCAAAACCTCGACCATGATGCCCTTGGCCAAAAAGGGCGTATGCGTTTTTTCCTGAATATATTCAGGAAAAAACGCATACGCCCTTTTTGGCCAACCAAGCAACCTGGAAAGGCAAATCAGCGCTACAAAGAAGTCTCGCTTCCCATCGGTCAAAAGGGCCATGCTGAATAAAGTGTCAAAACCAGAAATGCAGGACAGGCCAAGGAGAAACGGGAGCCTTGCTACGGTGACGGGCGGGATGTAAATTGCGAACAGCCACTCTGGAGAAGTGTACGGTGTGTCCTGAAACATCTAAAAAACTCAGGTTAGAGAGCATAGGGCACTTCCACTCATGGGCGTATAAATTGGGAGAACTAAAAATCAGCAAGACACAGGCACCCCAAAGTTTAGGGCTGCTCTGTTGACAAGAACCTCCACTTCGTTACACCTTAAATATCCCAGGAAAGAGAAAAATGGATAAGGAAGTTGTGGTCCTTATGTACAATGGCATATCACTCAGCCATGAAATTAACGTCATAAGGCTAGTAGCAGCATGATGAGAGGATTTAGGTACGACGATTCTAAGTGAAATAAGTCACACAGAAAAAGACACTTATCATAAGATATCACTTAGAGAGGGAATGTAAAAACCGCTACACTTGAACTGAATTACAAAACAGACCAGCGTCACACGTTTAGAAAACACACTATGGCTGCTTAACGGGAAAGGTGAGGTGGGGTGATGCTTAAAACAAGGGTTTCAAATTAGCTCAGATACCGTTCCATAAACCCAATATGTAATAGACAAGACCTACTCCTTGCTCAGTGAACTGGACTCAACACCCCCTATTCACCGCCCAAGAAAATATCTGACTAGTAAGAATCTTAAAACCAATGTACTGATATCTCTCTGTAAATGAGTCAAGTGGGTGTAAAGCGGCATAAACACAGCAGTGAAAAGCAGCTAAACCCCATTATAAAAATCAATTACTTTTAAAAACCCGTGAAACAAAGACAGTGAAAGAGAGAGAAATTCTAACAAAATTCGTTCAGGGGCTGTGATGCCACCTGGATTGACCATCTCTAGACCCACAGCTGATTGAGACATAAGGGTGGACACTCTTGGGGCTGAGAGGTTTGGTGAGGTTGGGTGAGCAAACGCAGACCCTATAAAGTAATACTGCCTGGTACCCATCCCATGGGTCCCAAATCTCCAGGTTCAAGGGCATCTTCCTACATCGAAAACATGCATGAGAAAGCCAGAAGATGGTACACCGTGTGATCGGGAAAGGTTTCTAAAACGCACCTCATTTCTCATCTCCTTATGCTCGGGTTCTCCATTTCAGCCGCTTTACTAGCAATCTCCCTCCTTGGAGAATCAGCACCTTTAACCTCCTGTTCCGTATAGGTTGCAATTTGTCCTGAGGATGAACGGGAAGAGGGGGAACCAATGAGAGACTAGCTCTAGGTGTTGGGACAGGCACAGGTCACTCTATTTTCCCATCAGGAAGAAGAATTAACCACAGGCTCAGCCTGCCCCCCGGAACCACAATAGGGCCTGATGCAATCCTGCGCTTTTGCGGCCAGCTCCCAAGAAAGCGAGTTGAATAATGGAGCTCAGGGGCACTGCTTTCACAAACCTGCAGTTATAAATGATAACTCTCGTCCACATATATATTGAGGGAAGGCAACGAAGAGGATTTGAAAGCAAGGCAGAATTGCAGGAAACAGATTTCAGGGGGTAGATTCCAACCGCCTTTAAATCACATGAAAAGCGGCAAAACGTCGACAATGATGCCCTTGGCCAAAAAGTGCGTAGGCGTTTTTTTCCTGAATATATTCAGGAAAAAACGCCTACGCACTTTTTCGCCAACCAAGCAACCTGGACAGGCAAATCAGCGCTACAAAGAAGTCTCACTTCCCATCGGTCAAAAGGGCCATGCTGAATAAAGTGTCAAAACCAGAAATGCAGAAAATGTCATGGAGAAATGGGAGCCTTGCTACGCTGATGGGCAGGATGTAAACCGAGAACTGCCACTCTGGCGAAGTGCACGGTGTGTTGTGAGACATCTACAAAACACAGCTTAGAGAGCATAGGGCACTTCCCTTCGTGGGCGTATAAAATGGGAAAACTAAAAATCAGCAAGATACACGCACCCCAAATTTAGGGCTGCCCTGTTGACAAGAACCTCCACTTCAGTACACCTTAAATATGCCAGGATAGAGAAAAATGGATAAAGAAATTGTGGTACTTATGTATAATGGAATATCACTTAGCCATGAAATCAATATCATACGGCTAGTAGCAGCATGGTGAGTGGATCTAGGTACGATGTTTCTAAGTGAAATAAGTCACACAGAAAAAGACACTTATCATAAGATATCACTTATAGAGGGTAAGTAAAAATCGCTACAGATTACCTCATTACAGAACAGAACAGAGTCACACATTTAGAAAACACTGGATGGCTGCTTAACTGGAAAGGTGAGGTGGGGTGTGGCATAAAACAAGGGTTTGAAATTAGCACACATATCGTTCCATAAACCAAATATGTAACAGACAAGACCTACCCCTTGCTCAGTGAACTGGACTCAACACCCCCTATTCACCGCCCAAGAATATATCTGACTAGTAAGAATCTTAAAACCTATGTATTGATATCTCTCTGTAACTGAATCAAGTGGGTGTAAAGCGGCATAAACACAGCAGTGAAAATCAGCTAAACCCCATTATAAAAATAAATTACCAAAAGAACTCCAACAGAGACAGTGAAAGAGAGAGAAATTCGTACAAAGTTCGTTCAGGGACAGTGAAGCAACCTGAATCGACCATATCTAGACCCACAGCTGGAATAGACATAAGGCTGGACACTCTTGGGGCTGAGAGGTTTGGTGAGGTTGGGTGAGCAAACGCAGACCCTTTAAAGTAATACTGCATGGTACCCATTCTATGGGTCCCAAATCTCCAGGTTCAAGGGAATCTTCCTACAGCGGAAACATGCATGGGAAACCCAGTGGATGTTATACAGTGTGATCGAGAAAGGTTTCTGAAACGAACCTCATTTCTCATCTCCTTGTGCTCGGCTTCGCCATTCCAGCCGCTTTACTAACAATCTCCCCACTTGGAGAGTCAGCACGTTTAACCTCCTGTTTCGTACAGGTTGCAGTTTGTCCTGAGGATGAATGGGAAGAGGGGGAACCCATGAGAGGCTAGCTCTAGGTGTTGGGACAGGCACAGGTCACTCTAATTTCCATCAGGAAGAAGAATTAACCACAGGCTCAGCCTGCCCCACGGAACCAGAATAGGGCCTTAAGCAATCGTGCGCTTTTGCGGCCAGCTTCCAAAAAAGCGAGTTGAAAAATGGAGCTCAGGGGCACTGCAATTCACAATCCTGTAGAGTTATAAATGGTAACTCTCGTCCAAAAATATACTGAAGGAAGGCAACGAAGAGGATTTGAAAGCAAGGCAGAATTGCAGGAAACTTATATAGTTTATATGTTAAGTGTTTATATACATTTAACATACATTAGCCTATTTAGGTTAGCCCCGTAATCCTAATGTTTCCATCCTTCCACCTTTCATTTTGGTTAACCATTAGTTTGTTTTATAAGTCTGTGAGTGTCTTTTTCTGTGGAAGTATGTTCATTGGTAGCAATCTTAGGATAACTTGTATAAATGATATCATAGGATATTTGTCATTCCCTTTTGACTTACTTTACCTAATATGATTATTTCTAGGCTCATTTTTAATCCTGAAAACGGCACTCTTCGTTTTCTTCCCGAGGCTACTATTCCATTCTGTACATATACCTCTTCTTCTTTGCCAGTTCATCTGTTTATGGACCTTTTTTTTGCTTCCATGTCTTGGCTATTTCAATATTGCTGCAGTGCACATTTGCCTGCCTCTGTCTTTCCGATTCTGGTGGTCTTAGATTATAGGCCCAAAACGTGCCCTCCCACGTCATCTGGTAGCTCAATTTTTACCTTTTAAAGCAGCTCCATTCAGTTTTTGTGAGTGCTGTTACCACTTTACATCCCACCAGCTGCTAGAAGGTACAAGGTTCTCTAAAACCCCTTCAGCATTTACAGTTTGTAGACGTTTTGCTGATGGTCCTTTGACTGGTGTGAGCTGAAACCTTTTTGGAGGCTGGATTTGAATGTGGCTAACAATTCCTTATACTGAGCTTTAGGCATGTCCTTTTTTTCTTTTCCTCTTTTTTTTTAGAGTGAGTACAACTTCTCTCTTCATATTGACTTCTTGAAAAATTTGTCATGTGTTGAATTTTCTTGCCTATTCCCTACCCCAGGGCATTTTTTGAGGGGAGGTGTCATTTACAGCCCTGCAGTCCTTGTGACTCTTAAGCAACCATTAGCACTGCGTTTAAAGCTGCTGTTGTGAGAAACAGCCACAAGGCGGCAGCATTATTACGTTCTCAACCCTTGTTACTAGGGCAACAGAGTCTTCCTGGAGGTAGTGTTCCGAGGTTGTATATTAGAGAGGAATGTGCGGGGACAAGCCCCCAGATTTCAGGGGGTAGATACGAATCGCCTTTAGAGCACATGAAAAGCGGCAAAACGTCGACAATGATGCACTTTGCCAAAAAGGGCGTATGCGTTTTTTCCTGAATATATTCAGGAAAAAACGCATACGCCCTTTTTGGCCAACCAAGCAAGCCGGAAAGGCAAATCAGCACTACAAATAAGTCTCACTTCCCATCCGTCCAAAGGCCATCCAAAACAGTGTAAAAACCAGAAGTGCAGGACAGGCCAGGGAGAAAAGGGAGCCTTGTTAGGCTGATGGGAGGGATGTAAATTGCCAACGGCCACTCTGGAGAAGTGCATGGTGTTTCCTAAAATATCTAAAAAGCACAGCTAGAGAGCGTAGGGCCCTTCCACTCGTGGGCGTATAAAATGGGAAAACTAAAAATCAACAAGACACAGGCACCCCAAACTTTAGGCCTACTCTGTTTACAAGAACCTCCAGTTCAGTACACCTTAAATATGCCAGGATAGAGAAAAATGGATAAAGAAGTGTGGTACTTAGGTACAATGGAATATCACTCACCCATGAAATCAATGTCATATGGCTACCAGCAGCATGATGAGTGGATTTAGGTACGACAATTCTAAGTGAAATAAGTCACACAGAAAAAGACACTTATCATAAGATATCACTTATAGAGGGAAAGTAAAAATCGCTACACATGACCTGATTACAAAACAGAACAGAGTCACACATTTAGAAAACACTGGATGGCTGCTTAACTGGAAAGGTGAGTTGGGGTGAGGCATAAAACAAGGGTTTGAAATTAGCACACATACCGTTCCATAAACCAAATATGTAACAGACAACACCTACCCCTTGCTCAGTGAACTGGACTCAACGCCCCCTATTCACCACACAAGAGTATATCGGACTAGTAAGAATCTTCAAACCTATGTATTGATATCTCTCTGTAAGTGAGTCAAGTGGGTGTAAAGCGGCATAAACACAGCAGTGAAAATCAGCTAAACCCCATTATAAAAATAGATTACAAAAAAACCCCCAACAAAGACAGTGAAAGAGAGAGAAATTCGTACAAAGTTCGTTCAGGGGCAGTGAAGCATCCTGGATCGACCATATCTAGACCCACAGCTGGATTAGACATAAGGCTGGACACTCTTGGGGCTGAGAGGATTGGTGAGGTTGGGTGAGCAAACGCCTACCCTTTAAAGTAACAGTGCGTGGTACCCATTCTATGGGTCCCAAATCTCCAGGTTCAAGGGAATCTTCTTACAGCGAAAAAATGCATGGGAAACCCAGTGGATGGTATACAGTGTGATCGGGAAAGGTTTCTGAAACGCACCTCATTCCTCATCTCCTGGTGCTCAGGTTCGCCATTCCAGCCGCGTTACTAGCAATCTCCCTCCTTGGAGAATCAGCACCTTTAACCTCCTGTGTCGTACACGTTGCAATTTGTCCTGAGGATGAACGGGAAGAGGGGGAACCAATGAGAGACTAGCTCTAGGTGTTGGGACAGGCACAGGTCACTCTATTTTCCCATCAGGAAGAAGAATTAACCACAGGCTCAGCCTGCCCCACGGAACCAGAATAGTGCCTGAAGCCATCCTGCCGGTTTGCGGCCAGCTCCCAAATAAGCGATTTGGAGAATGGAGCTCAGGAGCACGGCAATTCACAATTCTGCAGAGTTATAAATGATCACTCTCGTCTAAAATTGTATTGAGGTAAGGCAACGAAGAGGATCTCAAAGCAAGACAGAATTGAAGGAAACAGTTTTTCACAGATAGATTGGACTCGCCTTTAAAGCACATTGAAATTCCGCAGAACTTCGACAATGATGCAGTTGGCCAAAAAGGGCGTCTGCGTTCTTTCCTGAATAAATTTTGGAAAAAACGCAGATGCTCTTTTTGGCCACCTAAACAAGCGGGCAATGCAAATCAGCATTACAAAAATGTCTCACTTGGCATTGGTCAAAAGGCCCATGCTGAAAAAGTGTAAAACCCAGAAATGCAGGACAGGCCATGGAGAAAAGGCAGCCTTGTTTTGCTGATCGGCGGGATGTAAATTGACACCAGCCACTCTTGAGAAGTGTATGCTGTATCTTAAAACTTCTAAAAAACAGAGCTACAGAGCATACAGCACTTCCCCTCATGGGCGTATATCTTGGGAAAACCAAAAAATCGACAAGACACAGGCACCCCAAAGTTTAGGGCTGCTCTGTTTAGAAATGCCTCGATTTGGGTACAACTTACATGTCCTTGGAAGGAAAAAATGGATAAAGAAGATGTGGTACTTATGTACGATGGAATATTACTCAGCAATTAAATCAATGAAATAAGGCCAGTGGCATCAACTCGTGGAGACTGAGGTACGATCATTCTAAGTGACATAAGTCAGACATAAAAAGAGACTTATCATAAGGTATCACTTATAGATAGTATCTAAAAATGCCTTCACATGAACGCAATTACAAAACAGAAACGGAGTCACACATTTAGAAAACACACTTATGGCTGCTAAAGGAGAAAGGTGGGGCGGGGTGATGCATAAACCAGGAGGTTGAAATTAGCACAGATATGGTTCCATAAAGAAAATAGGTATTCGACAGGACCTACTCTATAGCTCAAAGAGCTGGACTCAGCACACTGTTGTCACCAGAAAAGGATATATAAGACTGGTAAGACTCTGCAAAAGAATTTACTGATGTCTCTCTTTAAGTGAATCAAGTGGATAGATGTAGAGCAGGAAGAAACACAGTATTGAAAATCAGCTATACCCCATTATAAAATTAAATAACAAGAACAAAATAAAGACAGTGAGAGAGAGAGAAATTCTTACAAAATTTGTTCAAGGGCTGTGATGCAACCTGGACTGACCATATCTAGACACAGAGCTGGATGGGACCTAAGGCTCTACACTCGTTGGTCTGAGAGGCTTCGTGAGGATGGGACAGCAAATGCAGCACTTTTAGAGTAATACTGCCTGGCCCCCATTCCATGGGTCCCATATCTCCAGGTGCAGGGGACCCTTCCTACAGCTAAAACATGCATGGCACATCCAGAGGATGGTACACCGTCTGATCGGGAAGAGTTTGGAAAAGTCACCTCATCTCCACGTCTCCTGGTATTCGGGTTCCCCAGCTCCTTTCCTTAGAGTCTCCCCACTTTGGGAAGGCAGCACACTCAACAGCCGGTTTTGCACGGCTTGGAATTTTCCGGTGAAGAAGGGGAATGGCGGGATGGAATGAGACACAAGCCTTAGATGTTTGGACAGGCATATGCCACTCTAGTTTCCTACCTGGAAGAAGAATTTCCCTATCCTTCAGGTGCCCCAGTAACTGGAATGGGTCTGTAGAAATCCTGCCCCTTTGTGTCTGCTTCCCTAAACAAGTTGAAAACCGGTGCTCAGGGGCACTGCAATTCACAAACATGCAGGGTTGTAATTGACACCTCTAATGGAGTCATTTCTTGAGCCAAGTATTCGTAAAGGCCTTGTAAGCAAGGCAGAATTGCAAGAAAGGGATTTCAAGGGGTAGTTTGCACTCGTCATTAAAGCACATGCAAAGCTGCTGAACATCGCCAATGATGCAGTTTGCCAAAAAGGCCGTATGCGTTATTCCTTAATCTATTCAGGAAAAACCCTTACTCCATTTTTGGCCAACAAAACAGGCGGGCAATGTAAATTAATACTACAAAGAGATATCACTTCGCACCAGTCAGAATGGCCAACCTCACAAACTGTAAAACCTGAAATGCAGGACAGGGCGTGGAGAAAAGGGAACCCTGACAAGCTGATGGTGGGAATGTAAATTGCTAACAGCCACTCTGGAGAAGTGGGTGGTGATTCCTTAAAAATCTAAAAACCAGAGCTTCAGAGCATATGGCGCTTCCACTCCTGGGCCTGTATCTTGGAAAAAACGTAAATTGACAGGACCCAGGCACTCTAAAATTTATCCAGCCCTGTTTACAAGAGCCTCTACTCGGAAGCTACCTAAAAGTCCTTGGAAGGAAGAACAGATAAAGAAATTATGGTAGATATGTACAATGGAATATTACTCAGCCATGAAGTGAATGAAATAAGGCCATTTAGGGCCACTCAGAAGGACCTACATACATTCATACTAAGTGTCATAAATCAGGCAATGAAAAATATCATATGATATTACTTATCGGTGGAATCTAAAAATTGATAGAAAGGTACTATCTTACAACACAGAAACAGAGTCCCAGACTTAGAACACAAACTTATGGTTACCAAACTGGAAAGGTGTGTTGGAGGCATAAATCATGAGGTTGGAGTTAGTATATACATATTTACAGAGAGAAAACTTGTAATCAACATGGACCTGCTGTAGAGCACTTGGAACTCTTCTCAACACCCTTTAGTAACCTCAATGGGAAAATAATTCTAAAAAGAATATATAGTTATCTCTGTATAAATGAATCATGTTGGTGTATGTCAAAAATGAACACAACATGATAAATCAACTATATACTCCATTATAAAATTAAAATTAAATTAAAGAAAAATGATCACTAAATTTGTTTAGTCACAGTGAACGTACTAGTGTCACATCCCTGGACACAGACACAATTTGGTCCCAAGGCTGGACTGTTGTGGGCCTGAGGACCTCGGGAGGATATGCCAGCTAATTCGCCCCCCTTGAACATGTAGTACCTGGTCCCCTCTGCATGGGATCACTATCTCCAGATCTAAGTGTGCCCTCATACTACTAAACCAACCCTCTGACACCCAAAGGATGGTGGACTCTCTGGGCTGGATGACACTTGGAAAATCACCTGCTCTCAACATATCCTGGTGTTTGGGTTCCGACCTCCCGACTCCTTCGTAAGGGTCATCCCACTCTACAAGACAGCACCCTCAACAGGTGATTTTGCAGGGGTTTATACTTGTTCGGGGGATGAAGGGTAAGGGGGAAGAAGGAATGGGACAGAAGCCCTTACATGTTTGGTCAGGCACATTCCACTCTAATTTAATACCCAAGAACAGGACTTGCCCTACATCTAAGGTTGTGTCAGTAACCAGAGAGGGACAGTAGAAATCCTGCCGCCTTCTGTTTCCCATAACAACAATTCTAAAACTGGACCTTATATGCACTTCATATTCACAATGCCTGGGGAGCTGTAAATGACAACAGCCCTCAAAAAATGTCTTGGGGTAGGTAATCGAAGTAGACTTCAAAACAAGGCAACCTTTCAATAACCCTTTTTCAAGGGATAAATCTTACTGACACTGTTCAAAAAAAAGCACATATGAAGATACTCACCATTGCTTTATGTTAGACAAATGCAAATCAGATGTACAAAGAAGTATCACCTGGAACCACTCAGAATAGCCATCGTCACAATGTCTACAAACAAGAAATGCTTCAGAGGGTGTGGAAAAAAGAGAAACCTACTACTTATTTTTTTTTTTTAATCTGCGTTGGGTCTTCGTTGCTGCGCGCGGCTTTTCTATAGTTGCAGCAAGCGGGGGCTACTCATCGTTGTGGTACTAAGCCTTCTCTTTGTGGTGGCTTCTCTTGTTGTGGAGCACAAGCTGTAGGCACACAGGCTTCAGTAGTTGTGGCTCGTGGGCTCTAGAGCGCAGACTGAGTAGTTGTGGTGCACGGGCTTACTTGTTCTGTGGCATGTGAGATCTTCCCGGGCCAGGGCTCGAACCTGTGTCCCCTGAACTGGCAGGCAGATTCTTAACCACTGCGCCACCAATTCTATGCTATCGGTGGCAATGCCAATTGGTAACAGCCACTAGGGAGCACAGAATGGAGGTTACCAGAGTAAGGGGAGGTGGGAGGGATAAATTGGAAATTGGGATTGACATATACACACCACTATATATAAAAGAGATAACAAATAAGGGCTTACTGTATAGCACAGGGAACTCTACTCAATACTCTGTAATGACCTGTATGGGAAAGGAATCCAAAAAGGATTGGATATATGTATAACTGCTTCACTGTGCTGTGCAGCAGAAAGTAACACAACATTGTAAATCAACTCTATTCCAAAAAAATTGAAATTGAAATGAAATGAAGTAAAATAAAATAAAATACAGCTACCAGATGATCCAGCAAGTTCACTCCTGTGTGCATATCTGGAGGAAAGCATAAATCGAAAAGACACATCTTCCCCAATGTTCACTGCAACACTCTTTACAATAGCGAAGACATGGAAGCAACCAAAATGTCCATCAACATATGAATATAGGTAAAGAATATGTGATACATATATATAATGGAATATGACTCAGCCATAAAATAGAAGAAAATAATGCCAGTTGCAGTAACATGGATGGACCTAGAGATGATTGTACTAAGTGAAGTAAGTCAGACAGAGTAAGACAAATATTGGATGATATCACTTCTAGGTGGAAGCTAAAAATTGATACAAATGAACTAACTTACAAAACAGAGGCAGACTCACAGACTTGGAAAACAAACTTATGGTTACCAAAGGGGAGAGGTGGGGGGTAGGGATAAATCAGGAGCTTGGGGTAAACATACGAATACTATTATATATAACAGATAAGCAACAAGGACCTACTGTATAGCACAGGGAGCTCTACTCAGTATTCTGGGAATACCGTTAACAGAAAAGAATCTGAAAAAGAATGAATATATGCATATGTGTAACTGAATCACTTGCTGTGCAGCTGAAATGAACACAACATTGAAAATCAACTATACTCCAATAAAATTTAAATTTCAAAATAAAGAAAATCACCTATATTTCAAAAGAAAAAAAAAAAAAAAAAGAATTCCCATCTCTTTATATGGCTTGATAGCTTACTTTTTTAGTGCTCAATATTATCCCATTCCCAGAATATATTAATACTATATCATTTCATTCACCTATTGGAGGACACCTTAGTTTCATTCACATTTTGGCAATATTGAATTAGGTGCTATAAATATCCATATGCAGGTTTTCCTCTGGAAGTATGTTTTAAACTACTTTCATTAAATATCCATGAGAACACTTGACGGATTGTACAGTAATGGAATGCTCAATATTCTAGCAAGGGTCAATCAGACTACCAAAGTAGCTGTATTATTTTTCATTTCCACCAATGACAAATGACATTTCCTATTTTTCCACATCTCCTACAGAATTTGTTCTTGTCATTGTTCACATTTTAGCCATTCTAAGTGTTACATAGTGGTATGTAATTGTATTTTTAATTTGCTTTTTCATGGCAGCATGTAATCTGGATTATTCTTCTGTATACTTATATGCATAGTGTCTATTTTCTTTGGTGAGGTGTCCATAAAGTATATTGGTCCACATTTTATTTAGGTTGCTTTCTTTTTTTTCTACCCAATCTGTATTTGTTTTATTTATTTTCGTGCCTTATTGCATTAGCAAAGACTTGGAGTAAAATATGGAAAAGGAGTCATGAAAGGGGACATCCTTGCTTTTACCTAAACTTAGTGGAAAAGCTTCATGGTTTTGACCATTGATCATGACGTAAGATAAAAGTTTCCTGTAAATCTTTGTTATCAACTTGAGAAAGCTCCAGTCTATTTCTTTAACTGAGAGTTTTTATGAAGAATGGGTGTTAGATTTTTTCAAAGGTCTTCTGAATCTATTGATATGCTAATGATTGTCTTTAAGGTGTTGATATGATGGATATAATTATTTGATTCTAGAATGTTGAACCAGCCTTTCATACCTGGGATTATTTCCTCTCATTCATGATATAAAATTCTCTCAAAATATTGTTGGATTCGATTTGGTAATATTTTGTTGAGGATTTTTGCATTGATGTTCCTGAGAGATATTGGTCAGTTTTCTTTACTATTCATATGTTCTTCTAAGTTTGGATGTTGTGGATTTAGTGTCAGACATTCATTTGGGGAGATTCCCAGTCATTTTTAAAAAATATTTTCTGTTCTTTATTATCTTTATTCTCCTCCTGCTATACCCATTATGTATAGGTCACAGCATTTTTCATTGTTCCACAATTATTGATTACTCTGTTCTGTTGATTTCTTTCCTGCCCATTTTCTCTTTTCTTTTGAGATTTAAAGGTTTCTCCTGATATGTCTTCAAGCTCACAGACATTTCTCCTCAGCCAGCTCTTTGACTGCTAAAACAAAATACGAGAGACTTGGTATTTTACAAACAACAGAATATTTTTGTTTTCTCATAATTGCTGAGGCTGAAAAGTTCAAGAACAAGTAACCAGGGGCTTCCCTGGAGGTGCAGTGGTTAAGAATCTGCCTACCAATAAAGGGGACAAGGGTTCGAGCCCTGGTCCAGGGAGATCCCACATGCCATGGAACAACTAAGCCCGTGCACCACAAATACTGAGCCTGTGCTCTAGAGTCCACAGGCCACAACTACTGAGCCCGTGAGCCACAACTACTGAAACCCACACTCCTAGAGCCCGTGCTCCGCAACAAGAGAAGCCACTCAATCAGAAGCCCGCGCACCGCACCAAAGACCCAACACAGCCAAAAAATTAATTAATTAATTATCTAATTAATTATTTTTTAAAAAAAGAACAAGTTGCCAGCTGACTTAGTGTCTGGCGAGGGACCAATTTCTGGTTCATAATGTGGGTCTTCTCGCTCGGCAATGAAATCATAGAATGGGCATAAGGTCTTCTGTGTGCTACATTTATTAGGTCACTAATCCCATGTTTGAGGTCTCTGGCCTCATAACCTAATCACCTCCCAAAACCCCCACCTCCTAATACCATCAACATGGGAGCTGGGTTTCAAAATTTTAAAATTAGAGGTACAAAATATTTACACCATAACAGGGACCACAGAGTTAACTGATTTTTCCTTTCATGTTAAAGGTTTGCACATTTATATTTATTATATAATCCCAAAACCCTTGTTTTTTTTTTATAAGATTCTTTTTCCGTATACGCCAGTACAGACCACTGAGTAGAGTTCCCTGTGCTATAAAGCAGGTCTTTATCAATACTTATCTATTTTATATATAGTAGTGTGTATAAGTCAGTCCCAATCTCCCAATTTATCCCTTCCCCACTTATCCCTTGGTAACCATAAGTTTGTTTTCTATATCCATGATTCTATTTCTGTTGTGTAAGTAAGTTCATTTGTACCTTTTTTTTTCTTTTTTAGATTCCTCATATAAGCAGTATCATATGATATCTGTCTTTCTGTGTCTGACTTGCTTCACTCAGTATAACAATCTCTAGGTCCATCCATGTTGCTACAAAACCCTTAATTGTTAAGGATAACTCTCAATTTTTCCCAGTATCATCAGCAATTCTTTCTGGCAGACACGTGATAACACTTTTTAAACAGGGATATTGAGACCAAGGCTCCTGACCTGCAAACAAACAAAACATCATTCATATAGTGAAAACTTTGCAAATCAAAGGATGAAAGCACTTGGTCTAAATCCCTTTGCACCCACTGCTGACAGAGGGCAGAGGAGTTTGACTCACTAATCTTCCTTACGTGCACTTCTTCCTAATGGGGTATTCCATCTAAAACTTATAAGAAGCGGGGATGTATCATGGAACACACCAATCGCTACTACAGATTCTGAAGCAGCAAAAACAAACAAACAAACAAAAAAACCATGATGAATCCATCCAAAGGGTTCTGTCCACATTGTTACAATAGTTTCCCTCACACTGTGAACCCTTTTCAAACCCTATCACTTGAACCTATTTTTATTTTTTTCAACCAAAATAATGTTAATCTGCAGTCAGATACTCCAGTAATATTACACTATCCCTTGTGCAAGTATGTAGGGATTTGAGGAGCTATGGGAGGCCACCATGAGAGGTTGCCTAGAGTAATTAGGACATTTCATTTAATGTTGGTTCTTCTCCCTAAGATGTCTGCTATCCTCTTCTTTTTGTAGCTACTAGCATTGAGAAAGTGACCAAGATAAGGCCCTTCTCTTTTACTGCCCATGAATGCAACTGTGATTAACCCCACAGAACTTGGTGCTTCCAGAATCCCCTGAACCTACTGACCCTCCATGCATGGCATGACATAGATAAGGATGGTGACGTGTATCCTTGTATAGAGCATGTTATAAAATGTTTGACTCTTCCCTTCCTCATAATTCCAAAGAATAGTTTTCTTTGGATTTCTGCTTAATGCTGCTGGAGTTGGTACATAAGTTGAGGGAGGTATCAGGGCACACCAAAAGAGAGGGTAACTGCACAGAAAATACAAGCAGGTACATTTCTGTGTAGTTTCAAGCAGCTTATTTGCTATATCAACCATGGTGTCATGTCGACCCTTCCTCTTTCTACTAGTAGTACAACAAACATAGAGGATATTTAGGCTGCTTGTTTTATCCCCACCTCTCACAATTGATCTGCATTAACATATAGGACAATGAAGGGCCCTTTCTACCATCTTAACCAATATTTGAGAACTAGAAAATGTCCAGATTTTGGGGGGTTTATTTTCATATTCCCCAATCAGGCCTACGAAGGAATCTTACCTATTGTGTTTAATGAAGTCATATCTCTGACGGCATCCCATCATCAACAAAACTGGAAAGAAATTTGAAGGGTCTTCGATTTTACCATATTTGAAATAACAATATTTTAGCCTGACACGTTTTTGGATTTTAGAAAAAAATATTTTAAATGAGACAAAAAATCATTTTTATGACACAAAAAGACAGCAATAGTTTTATATTTTTATCTGTTCCACTTGCACACAAGTGTCTCATGGGGTTATGTAAAGCTCTCCTGTTGGGTGCTGTGCATGGTGCAAGTATGGATTAAAGCTTAGGAATCTTAAGCTTCAGTCACCTGAAACATTTAAATTAGGATGCAAACAATCCTGTCCAACATTTGAAAAGAGCAAGACACTCTCTTTATTTTATTTGTTAGGTAATTAATCTGTCTTTTCCCCAAGGAGAGAAACAAGTGGCATCTTCCATCAATGTGTTGCACAAATATCTTTGAACAGAGAGTGCAAGCAGAGGCTGATACAGGATGTGAAAAAAAAAAAAAGAGAGAGACCCTTGTGGCATTTTCTCCTAACTTATTGCAATCTCCCATTTAAAATGTGGGAATAATCAATCTTCTGAGGAAAAAGGCCCAAGGAAGGTTTTTGCTTCTGTGGAATAATGGGATTGCTAAAGATTTCAGGAGGCAAGACGAATTAGTGAGAATGACCATGAGAAATCAGAGAAAAGTCAGATCCATGGATGAAGTGATGTTTACCACTGTGAATCAATGAGAAGTAGGAGCAAATGAAAAGAAAGCTGATACAACATTTTCTGAATAAATGTAACCTTTCAGCTGTCATAGAAAAATTAATACTCACTATGATACAACATATTTAGTTTAGAAAGTTAACTTAAATTTAAAGCTTAATAATTACATTTATTGAAGAAATGAAAACATATTTGTGGTTTAGAATAAATAATGTGTTCTGCTACAGGTAAGAAGACTACATAAATAAATAGAAATAAGACTAAATAAATAAAGAGGAAAATAACAAATTAGATGTTATTAACATTAAAAACTGGCACTCATCTAAAGAAAGAGAAGGAGAGACAGAAAGAGAGAAGAACTCATCTCAAGCATGTATTAAAAACTCCTAAATAAGAAGTCTTCAGATGTTAAAAAAAGGAAGTCTTCAATAAGAAGATAATAGAATAGCAAAATGGGGGAAATATACCAAAAGATATTTCAAAAAAGAGAGTACAGAATGTTAAGTAAACATATCAAAAGATGCTTGGCTTCTTAGTAGTCAATTAAACGCAAAAGCGTGATACCTGGAATTATCACTCACCAACCAGAAAGTTCAAATGAAAATGACAGGTATTATCAAGTTTGACAAGAATGTGTATAATCCTTGAATCTCATTCACTGCTGCTGAAGATGAAAAATCATACAAATGTTTTGAAAATATTTAGAAATATCTAAAAAGATAAACACAAGAAAGCTATGACTCGAAAATGTTACTACTACATGTATACTGAACAATAATTTATACACACACCACCAAAGCTCAAGTTCTAGAATTTATATACCAGTGCTGTTCTCAATAGACACAAACTGAAAATCACTCATATTGTAATACACATTGGAATAAATTAATTAATAGTTAAATATTTACATTATGGAATCCTATGCAACAGTGGCAATGCATGATCACAACAACAGGCAACCATATAGGCATATTCACAAACAACATAAAATAAAAAAAGCCCAATCCAAAAGTGATTTTACTGTGCCATAGCATTTATATAAAATACAAAATACAGGTAAAGTTATCTTTTTGTTAGATACCAGAACAATATTAAACCTTAAGGGGAGTCACTAGAATGGGACCAGGGGGCCTCTGAGTATCTGGCAATTTTCTGTGTCTTTATCTAGAAGCTATGTTTAGAGTGTATTCAGATGCTGAATTTTCTGAAATTTGTCATTTCCTTACAAACCATGCATGTTTTTCGTTGTTTTTTATACATAACAAAAACTAAAAAAGATAGACCAGGGAAGGTAATTGTATTAGCACTTTAATATCCATGCTTTTCAAGGTGGAAGTGAAAAGTATGAAATACTTGACATTGTGATTACTTCTTAAAACTAAGGTGAAAATTTGAGGTTAATAAATAAGACACACTTCTTCATATATAATCCTCAAAGAGGAGGGGTAGAAAGGAGTATTATTTTTTTTCTTTAATACAGAATCGTTAAGATAGAAAATAATGAAAACAGACTAGGTTTAAAAAAGAGCACACTGGACTTCCCTGGTGGCACAGTGGGTAAGAATTTGCCTGCCAATGCAGGGAACAGGGGTTCCATCCCTGGTCTGGGAAGATCCCACATGCCACAGAGCAACTAAGCCCGTGTGCCACAAGTACTGAGCCTGTGCTCTAGAGCCTGCAAGCGACAACTATTGAGCCTGCATGACACAACTACTGAAGCCCATGCACCTAGAGCCCATACTCCACAACAAGAGAAACCACCGCAAGGAGAAGCCCGTGCACCACAACGATGAGTAACCCCTGCTTCTCTAGTAACAACTGGAGAAACCCTGTGCAGCAACGAAGACCCAACACAACCAAAAATTTAAAAAAATAAATCTTTTGACTTCTGAGATGACTCACTCACGTGGCTGTAGGTAAGAGGCCTCAGTTCCTTGCCACATGGATCTCTCCTTAGGGCTGCTTGAGTGTCCTCATGACATGGCAGCTGGCTTACCCCAGGATGAGTGATCTAGCAGAAACCAAAGCAGAAGCTGCAATGTCTTTTATAACTTTGGAAGCTGCACTTTGTCACTTCTGCAATTTCTTATTAGTTAAACAGTCAACCCTTTTCAAGTGCGAGGAGCCACACTGGTACATGGAGACTGGGAGATAATTAGGGGATAATTAGGTCCATCTTGGAGGCTGGCTACCAAAGTGGCTGACTAGCCAAAGTCTGAATTTTGTTTCCTTCACTTCTGGAGAGAAAATGGTCAGTGAACCTCATTGGTGGTCTTTGAGATGTACCAAAGCTACCTCTTGCTCTCACCCCCAGCTGTGTGGCTGACAGGGTCTTGGTGCTCCAGCCGGGTGTCAAGCCTGTGCCTCTGAGGTGGGAGAGCCGAGTTCAGGACATTGGTCTACCAGAGACCTCTGGCACCTTGTAATATCAAATGGCGAAAGCTCTCCCAGAGATACCCGTCTCAACGCTAAGACCCAGCTCCACTCAGAGACCAGCAAGATCCAGTGCTGGACATCCCATGCCAAACAACTAGCAAGACAGGAATGCAGGCCCACCCATTAGCAGAGAGGCTGCCGAAAATCACAATAAGGTCACAGACACCCCAAAACACACCACCAGATGCGGATCTGTCCACCAGAAAGACAAGATCCAGACACACCCACCAGAACACAGGCACCAGTCCCCTCCATCAGAAAGCCTACACAGCCCACTGAACCAACCTTAGCCACTGGGGGCAGACACCAAATACAACGGGAACTACGAATCTGCAGCCTCTGAAAAGGAGAGCCCAAACACAGTCCCCAAAGCCAAATGAGAAGACACAGAAACACACAGCAGATGAAGGAGCAAGGTTAAAACCCACCAGACCAAACAAATGTGGAGGAAATAGGCAGTCTACCTGAAAAAGAATTCAGAGTAATGATAGTAAAGATGATCCCAAATCTTGGAACTGGAATGGAGAATAGACAAGAAACGTTTAACAAGGACCTAGAAGAACTAAAGAGCAAACAAACAATGATGAACAACACAATAAATGGAATTAAAAATTCTCTAGAAGGAAACAATAGCAGAATAACTGAGGCAGAAGAATGGATAAATGACCTGGAAGATAAAATAGTGGAAATAACTACTGCAAAGCAAAATAAAGAAAAAAGAATGAAAAGAATTGAGGACAATC